>NC_061122.1:227558313-227776107 GCF_002878395.1 Capsicum annuum | reverse complement strand
GAAAAAGAAAGTGCATAAATCTTGTATTCTAAGTTGTATTTAAGGAGAGAGTGGGGAATTTGGGTTGGTTGATTATGTGAATTTCTATCTAGTTAATAAATGTTTGATTCTCCATGTTTAATTCCTCCCTATTTCCTCTTTCCCTGTCATAATGTTGTGTGTATCAACAAAAGCTCCATATTGATAGCTGAAAAGACCAAAAAGTACATATAAGATATAGAATCTCTAATGGTGTTAGCCTTTTGGGAAAATCGTACGGGCTTGGTTCAAAACGGACAATCTCACCATGTAAGAGTATGTTTGCCTGACTAAGCATAATAACTAATATCAAAGTCCAAATTCGGCGGGATGGGTATCGAAATGTGACGAGGTGATGTAGTGCGCGGCTCGATTTGCTTACCCTTATGTGTTTTGAGATGCGCTACACACAAAAAAAAGTTAGTTGCGGGCTTCGGGGCACGTGAACCTTAGTTCGAGTGTGAGATTGCTGGGTGTGCAAAAAAAAAGTCGCACATTAACAGCTTAAAAAACTAAAAATCTACATATAAGGTGTAAAATCTCTTATAGTGTGAAATCTTTAGCAAAAATCATGTTAATTTGATGCAAAGCACACAAAATTACACCATGTAAAATTATATTTGATGTCACTGAGCCCAAAACCAACTTTTCTTTTAAGGAAAAGTTAAAGTTACAGACATCATGATTTAGTTGAGATTTTAAAAAGATAATATTTCAAATTTAAAACTGTATTTGAATATGAAAATACAATTAAAATTTTGTGAATGGTAGATTTAAAAAAAATAATCGAAAAACTATTCAAATATGATTTTTAGAACTTTAATTTCTACGAACCAAGTTCGAAAACAACACAACAGACCAATATACAATCAGTGTTTTAAAAGGCAGCTTTGAGGTTCGTTCCGAGGCAAGACACCTCGAGGCATGGGAGAGGGGCTTTAGTCATATGAGGCTTATGCCTTAAGCGTCTGATGGTATACATCTGACCAGTGGCGGAGCCAGGATAAATACTAAGGTGGTTCAAAAATTTAAAAAGTAAACATACGAACGAGTAGAAGGGGTTCAACCTCTACTATATGTATATAAAAAAAATATTTTAATTATATTTAAATAGTATAATTTCTTATCTAAAGGGGTTCGGGTGAACTCCCTACAGCAAAGATGGCTCCGTCCATGCACCTAACGCTCTAACGCTCCAGACACACCTAACAAATTTTAGGCCTCTATAATCGAGAAAAATATGCATAGTACAATGAAATGCGGTGAAAAAAAATCAATTGCATTGTTTTGTTGGCATATAAATCGGATCTCATAGTGATATTAAAATGTGAGTATTTTGACTTCTCTTGTTTAAACATATTTCTTCTTAAAATAATTCCCAACCCATGCATGTGATATTTATTGGAATCAGAACTCACCTAACCCATTACAATACAAATTTAAAGTTCATGATTTTAAAAGTAAAAAGATTGATTTAAAATTTTATAAAATACTTTGTTCGTCCCTGTTCTCCTATATAATAAGTGAGAAAGCAGGTGAAGCAGGCTGCTTATGATTGACATGTATGTTGTAGCTGCTTCAATCATGATTTTACTATATTATGTTTAATTAATTATTATAAATTATTTTTCACTTATATAATAAGTGAGAATGAAGCAGCTGAAGCAGGCTACTCATGGTCGACATACTTGTTTCAGCTGCTTCACTTGTGATTGGGGGTGTGCATCAGTCGGTTCGATTCGGTTTTATGAATTATCGGTTTGATTTATCGATTATCGATTCTTAAATATGTTAAACCAATAATCAAACCAATAAGATATATTTTCATCTGTTTTCAGTTTATCGATTTTTGGTCCTTAATGGTTTGATTTTTGGTTTAACCAATAAGAAAATATGCATAAAATAAAAATAGTAGCAACTAACAATAAAAGAAACGAAATCTTAGTTGTAGCAAAAATCCTACATGATGTGTTTTATTTAAAAGAATCTTCAAGCTTGAATAGGTTTTCTAAGGCTGTCAACCGGGCCGATCCGGTTCAAACCAGCACCGGCCCAACTATTGGTACCGAGTTTTGGACCGGTCCGACACCGGTTCAAGTCTAAATGGGCCATTTCGATCCGGACCCAGCAGTAAAAAATTCTAAATTAGCCCATGACCGTCCCACTAAGAGTAAAACCGATTTGACCGGTCCAAACCGGTCAAATTCTTAAAAAAAATGAAATATATTTTTCCAATATATACTATATATACACATCTATAACTACAATATATACATTTTAAATACGTTAAACAATAAACGTATAACATATATACGTTACATATTATACTACTTTAGAAAATACATACACATGTATACAATTAAATAAATATATACTACTTTAGAGTTTAGACTTTAATCTACACTCCATATATAAAATATATACACATATATACGTATAATATAATATAATATATATAATACTTGAAATAATATACATACAACATATATACACTATATATATACTAGTTTAGAAAATATATACACATGTATACGTTAAATATATAACCGGGTTGGATTGGGCCGGTCCGGGAAATCGATGGGCCCTGGTCCGATTTTTGAACTGGGCCGGTCCACCAGGCCTGTTTCAAGGCCCAGCCCGAGACCGGGGGTTCAGTAGCCCGGCCTATCGGGTTGGGTTGGGCCCTCTTAATGGGCTGATTTAAACGGGTCGGGCCGACCCCCTTTGATAGGTTTAAGGTTTTCGAGAAATTGAATAGGTTTATAAAAATGAAAGAGAAATATAGAGTAGGTTTATATATACGTATATACATATACACACACATATATATGAAGAGATAAAGTGTAATTTGGAATATTTTTATTGAGTTATCGGTTCACCCAATAGTCCAATAAGAAAATATCAAACCGAATCCATAACCCAATAAAAAATTTACAAAATCATTAAAAAATCGTTAACTCAATAATACAATAATAATAAATCAATAATATTTTTATCGGTTCAATTTATTGGTCGGTTTGATTTTCGCACACCCCTAATCATGATTTTACTATATTAATTAATTATTATAAATTATTGAAAAAAAGGCATAAATACCCCTGAACTTGTCGTCAAAACCTACATTAGCATTTTAACTTTATAAGTAATTATTTACTCCCTTAAACAACTTTTAAATAAATTTTATGACCCTCCTTAATGGTTGACGTAGCAAAAAAGAAAAAAGTGAAAGCGTGTTTTTGATTAAAAAGAAAAAATAAGTGGGCCCCACTTTTAAATTTTAAGCCACTTATTCATTTTTTTTTCCTTCTTCCTCACATCGCACCACCACCTTTTCTTCTCCTTTCATTATTTTTTTTTCACTCCTACCCATTAACAACTTCAATCAAATACATATCAAAATATTTTTTTGTGGATTTTCGCAATAACAGCATCTTCTTACACAAAAATCTTGAAGAAAATTCAATTATTCCATCAAAATTAATTTTTCTCAATAGCTAAATTAACTTTAAGATTATCAAATTTTTGTTTCGATTGGACCAATTAAAAATACCCATATGATTTTCAAGATGTATTTTAATACGAAGAAAATAATAATTAACTTAACATAGATAAAACCTTTTTTAAAAAAATATTTTCCCTCTTTACCATTTGTTTCCACATTTCTTGAAATAAACCAACAATAACTAGTTTTAAAAAAATATTGATTGGGTGGGGGTGGGGGGGTTGCAGCTCAAGAACAACGGAGGTTGGGGATGGGGGTGGGATGAGGGGGACGAGCGATTTCCAGGTCAGGAACATCGGGTGAGGGTGGGGGTGGGGGTAGGGGGTATTGTCAAGAATGAGAGTGAGTGAGCAGGGTGGGGGTGGCGGGGTGAGAGGAGAAAGTATAATTTATATAATATAAATATAATATATATTATAAATTGTATAAATATATCATATAATATATATATATATATTTATATAGTTTCCTTTTATAATATATATTATATGTATGGGGGAGGAATAATTTTTTTTAAAAATAATTTATTTATGTTGCTCTGACGTGGCTCTGACGTAGCTCCGTCGTGGCTCAAACATGGCGCGAGTGTGATGCACTCTCCGTAGAGAGAGTGGTATAAGTTTTTGAAAGTGGTAAAAATTTTATGTAAAAGTTGTTTAGGAGTAAATAATTACAGATTAAGTTTAATGGTTAAAGTTTAATGGCTAAAGTAAGTTTTTGACAAGCTTAGGACGGCAAACATGCCTTTTTCCTAAGTTATTTACGTATTAAAAATTTAATAATATTTAATAAAAAATTAAAATAAGCATTTATGACATGACTGTTTCAGCTGCTTTAATCGTAAATTTACTAAATCACCCCTAATTAATAATTATATTATATTTATGTATTAGAAAATTAATAACATTTAATAAAAAAAATTAAAATAGACATTTATGCCATGTTTGCTTCAATTGTAATTTTATTACATCACCCCTAATTAATTATTATAAGTCATCTAAATATTAAAAAATTAATAATATTTAATAAAGTAGATAAAACAGACATAAAATAATAAGCTAACTCTTGATGTTTTGAATTAATTTAACATTTTATATGGGTTCACTTATATTTTTTAATAAATATTTTTATAGCAATTTTGCTACATCACTTTTAATTAGTTATTCTGAGTTATTTAAGACATGTCTACTTCTCTACTTCAATTATGGTATTTGGTAGACTTTCCAAATTAAATTAGTGTCGCTTAAATTGAAATAGAAGAAAAATTATTATAAATTACAATAATTAAGAACTTAAATTATTTTTAAAATATAATTAACTATCAATGTCACAAAGGTTTGAATAAGAAAAGTATTAGATATTAGATAACAACTTAAATAGTAAATTGCAATGTTGAAAAAATAAATTACAATAGTTAACAACTTAAAATATCTAAAAAATAATTAATTTGTTATATATTTCAAAAAATGTATTATTTAAAACTTAAATAAAAAGTATTATAAATTACAATAGTTAACAACTTAAAATACCTTAAAAATAATTAATTTGTTATATATTTCAAAAAAAATACGTAAAAAATATATTAATTACAATAATCAACAACTTAAAAAATTTTAAAAATATAAAATATTTGATTGACTCTCGAAATTTTATGGGTGTCATGTTAACAATTTAAAATATTCTTATACAAATTTTTTTAATCTAAATAGAATAATATATGTCTAACTATGAATTATCAACTAAACAAACGAAGGTTTTAATTAAATGATAAAATTATACATATCGTAAAAATTTTAACTATCAACATTGAATCGTGCGTAGCATGGCGTAGACAACTAGTGTATTGAAAAAAGGATAAAAAGTTTCCACGAAAAGTTATTCATGGACTATTTAATATTTATGTATGAACTTTGTTTTTGGTTTCCTGCTACCTCTTGTTCGATAATTGAGACAGATTAATCTGAATTTGCATAGAAAAATTTCACTTTAAAAGTAAAAATTTCTTATTAAAAGTGATTTTAGTTTTAGGACAAACACCCACTCCTGTTGGTACGGTCAACCACGAAAAGTTAGTAATAAAGAATATGTGCTCGTATCGACAAATTAGAAGAGATGTCAACCGACAACCGTATCTGGAAACAACGATTAGTGGATATTGCTATTGTCACTGCACAACAAGCAAAGGATTGGAGATTCAGTGGTGTAATGTTAAGAGGTTCTGAGGTATGCTGGGATTTGCGTAAAGCAG
This sequence comes from Capsicum annuum, assembly GCF_002878395.1. NCBI lineage: Eukaryota > Viridiplantae > Streptophyta > Magnoliopsida > Solanales > Solanaceae > Capsicum > Capsicum annuum. The sequence goes on along the minus strand of NC_061122.1, from coordinate 227,770,339 downwards.
CACATTACGATGTTCATGACCAATTAGATCCTGACATACCAGTAGGTACCAGAGGAGATTGTTATGATCGTTACTATATATGTATTGAAGAGATGCAACAAAGTGTTAGCATCATTGTGCAATGTCTTAATCAAATGCCTAGTGGCATAATCAAAGCCGATGATCGTACCTGCCTGTAGATATTCTAAGGGAGAGGGGCTTTTTCGAAAGGCTAGAAAGTTTGATGTATATAGATATAGTGAGTGTGCGTGCGGGGGTGTAGGTATACCACTTACGAGAAAGAACCCCAAGTTAGTAAAGTAGTTAACCAAACACAAGTAACAAGTTCGTCAGTCCTTTCTCTGAGGCCTCACGTTCATTCTTATTCATTTCATCATTTTGTTGTGTAGGTCTGTTCATAGATCGCAAGCTCTTCTTAGAAAGCCCTTATGCATCCCTCTCCATAAGTTAAGAAAAAAGAATGTTGCTTGATTAAACGAACATTGGTTGAACCTTTCGAAGTGCTTTTCTTGCGTATTCTTGATAAACCAATATTTATATATAGATGTAGGAGTATCTGTTTGGGAAGTAAGAAGCCCCTTTGACATCTCTTCATCTGCAAATAATTCTCGATGTGAAAACACAGAGCAAGGGAGCTGATCTTTGAATAGGAAAAAGAGTGGATCTGCAGGGTCCCAAACGAATTGGCTTATTCGAAAAAGGCCTTGTTCTTTGGAAGATCTATCTCGTGTCTGGTATTTATGTCTCAAGAATGCCTCAACTAGATAAATTCACTTATTTCACACAACTCTTCTAGTCATATCTTTTCATCATTACTTTCTATATTCCTATATGCAATGATGGAGATGGAGTACTTGAGATCAGTAGAATTCTAAAACTATGGAACCAACTGGTTTCACACCGAGAGAACAACATCCAGAGCAACGACCCCAATAGCTTGGAAGATATCTATCTATCTATCTATCTATATATATATATCTATATCTATCTATCTATCTATCTATCTATCTATCTATCTATCTATATATATATATGGGGGGAGAGGAATATTTTTTTAAAAAAAATAATTTATTTATGTTGCTCTAACATGGCTCCAACGTGGCGTGAGTGTGATGCACTCTTTGGAGCAAGAGTGGTATAATTTTTTTAGGGCGGTAAAAAATTTATATAAAAGTTGTTTAGGGGCAAAATAATTACATGTTAAGTTTAATGGTTAAAGTAAGTTTTCGTGACAAGTTTAGGGGGGGGGGGCAAACATGCCTTTTTCCTAAGTTATTGACGTATTAAAAATTAATAATATTAATAAAAAAATTAAATAGACATTTATGACATGACTGTTTCAGCTGCTCCAACCGTAATTTTAATATATCACCCGTAAATAATTATTATATGACATTTACGTATTAGAAAATTAATAATATTTAATAAAGAAAGTAAAATAGGTATTTATGACATGTCTGCTTCAACTGTTTCAACCGTAATTTTACTATATCACCCCTAATTAATTATTATAAGTCATCTAAATATTAAAAAATTAATAATATTTAATAAAAAGGAATAAAATAGACATAAAATAATAAATTAACTCTTGATGTTTTGAATTAATTTAACATCTTATATGAGGTTCACTTAAATTTTTTTCATAAGTATTTTTTATAGCAATTTTGCTATATCACTTTTAGTTAGTTATTATGAGTCAATTAAGACATGCCTACTTCGCTACTTCAATTATGGTATTTGATTGACTTTTCAAATTAAATCAGTGTCGCTTAAATTGAAATAGAAGAAAAAGTACTATTAATTACAATAGTTAAAAACTTAAATTATTTTTAAAATATAATTGACTATCAATGTCACAAAAGTTTGAACAAGAAAAGTATTATATATCAGCTAACAACTTAAAATAGTAAATTACAATGTAACAAAAATAAATTATAATAATTAACAACTTAAAATATGTAAAAAATAATTAATCTGTTATATATTTCAAAAAATGTATTATTTAAAAATTAAATAAAAAGTATTATAAATTACGATAGTTAACAACTTAAAATATCTAAAAAAATAATTAATTTGTTATATATTTCAAAAAAATATGTAAAAAATATATCAATCACAATAGTTAGCAACTTAAAAATTTTTAAAAATATAAAATATTTGATTGACTCTCGAAATTTTATGGGTGTCATATTAACAATTTAAAATATTCTTATACAAATTTCATTAATCTAAATAGAATAATATATGTCTAACTAAGAATTATCAACTAAACAAATGAAGATTTTAATTAAATGATAAAATTGAATATATCATAAAATTTTTAAATATTAGTAGCCAACTAGAGTATTAACAAAAGGATAAAAAGTTTCCACCAAAAGTTATTCATGGACTATTTAATATTTATGTCAAAAGGATAAAAAGTTTCCACCAAGAGTTATTCATGGACTATTTAACATTTATGTATGAACTTTGTTTTTGGTTTCCTGCAACCTCTTGCTCCATATTTGAGACGAATTAATCTGCATTTGCATAGAAATATTTCATCTTAAAAGTAAAAATTTCTTATTAAAAGTGATTTTAGTTTTAGAACTCGAATCTAAACCTCGAGATATATACCGCTTTATCACCATAATTATTGATGTAACGAGTGTTATATGTCAATTCATAATATAGCGTATTTTAGTGTTGTGTTGCATGTATTATAGCGCATCGCATTATTTTGATGAATCAAACAGTACGAGTAGATCATTTTGTCGTTACATAATTTACATATAAATTACTTGAAGAATAAATTTATAAAAAAATAAGATACATGATAGAACTATTATTAAAAAAATAGAATAAAGCTTAAATCGAAATATTAAATAATAAATAAAGATAAAAAAAAATCAGCAATCTGATCATACCAAGTGGCTTCTTACTAGGGGTGTGCATCGGTCGGTTCGGTTCAGTTTTATGTGTTATTAGTTTTGTTTATCGATTTTTGATTTTTAAATATGTAAAATCAATAACCAACCAATAAGATATTTTCTTATCGGTTTCGGTTTATTGGTTTTTGATCCTTAACGGTTCAGTTTTCGATTTAACTAATAAGAAAATACTTATAAAATAGAAATAGTAACAACTAATATAAAAAAAAAATCTTAGTTATCGCCAAAATCCTACGCAATGCATTTTAGTTTACAAGAATCTTCAAACTTGAACTGAATGTTAGTTAGAAAAAAAAATAAATTCTAATTGTTGAAAGCTATAAATGTTTCAAACTTTTCAATACGATAATAGCCGAACTTCATATTGTGCCTTAATACTGTGTGAATCACTGAATTGTGAATAAGTTGTGCATATAATATATATATACATACACATATCTGTCTCTCTCAATCCATCTATCCATCTACCTACCTACCTACCTACCTAGCTATCTATCTACCTACCTACCTACCTATCTACCTACCTACCTATCTATCTATCTATCTATCTATCTATCTATAGAGAGATAGATAGATAGATATATAGAGAGATTTATATATATAACATAAATAGAGATAAAACAATAACTTAGTGTATTCTTATTAGATTATCGGTTTAACCGATAACCCAATAAGCTAAAACCAAAACCGAACCGTTTATCCAATAAATTTTTTTCTAAAACCAATAAAAATCATTAACCCAATACCAATAACCCAATAATATTTTTATTGGTTCGGTTTATCAGTCGGTTCGATTTTTGCACACCCCTACTTCTTACCCAAAAGGAAATCTATGAAAAGTTTGTCATAAAAAATAATTCTCTACTCATTTTATACTAAATCAGTGTTCACAATAAATTTTCGTGGTACTGAAAATTAACTGCAAGCAAAAATAAAATAAAAAAAGAGTAATTTAATTTAAATGAATCTTGTGAGTACAGTTTCGTGACTCTCTTGATTCTTCTCTCCTAAACTTAAAAATGATTCGAGGGCCTTCAGTAGTGTGTTTTTTGAATCGTTGGATGATTTGGAATCCTAGAGACGTATTTCAATCGTCGAAAATGTCGAAAAGTGTTTTGTCGCTTTGGAATAATCTCCGGGAAGAACTCCGTTGATTTCTCCTTGCAAGAACTTGATAGTCAATGCCAACGTTGTCAATTCTTGTCAAATTCCTCTTTTCAAAATGTCCCTTAGAATGTTATGTCACCCCCTATTTATTGTTGTAGGGAGCAGGCTTGGTTGCTTGTGATTGGCCAAAATATGTCACTTTGACACTTGGCGACTTTTGAATGGTTCTTGAATTTGAATGAGATTTTCACATCATTTGAACATGTGGCCTCACCTTTTTGGTCTTTGTTGGGAAGCAAAGAAATCCCACATCGGAGAAATAGAGGAAGCATTTCCACTATTTAAGAGTCCCACCCAACTCCACTAGTATAAGACCTTTTGGGAGGTGCCCAAAAATAAATTCGTGAGGGCTTGGCCCAAAGCAGACAATATAATACTAGTGCAAAATTGGAGTGAAGTTACATGCGGTCCTAACAAGTGGTATCAAAGTTTGTTCGATTATTTTCTCGGGGATGGCAACCATGAAGTACGATATTCCGTTGTTGGATAGCAACACCAGATTTTCATTATGGCAGGTTAAGCTGTGGGCTGTGCTCACGCAGATGGATTTGGATGATGCTCTATTAGGATTTTAGAAGATGCCCTCATCGTGGACGGACGAGTACAAATGACGTAAGGATCGGAAGGCTCTATCTTAGATCCACCTTCATTTATCCAATCAGATTCTACAGGATGTTTTGAAGGAGACCACTGCTGCTGCGTTGTGGTTGAAACTGGAATCTTTATGCATGACGAAGAGCCTGACAAGTAATTTGCATCTCAAGCAGTGACTTTATTTCCATCGTATGTCTGAGGGTGCGTCTTTGGAATATCACCTATCTATCTTTAAAGAAATCATCTCTGATTTAGAGACTTTCGAGGTTAAGTACGATGAGAAATATCTAGGGTTGATTTTGTTATGTTCTCTGCCTGCATCATACACGAGCTTGAGGGATACAATTTTATATAGTCATGATACCTTGACCATAGATGAAGTCTATGATGCGTTGTTCACTAAGAAGAAGATGAAGCATCTTGTGAATGGGTCAGAGACTCAAGGAGATGATCTCATTGTTCGGGGAAGGAATCGTGAAAGAAACTATGAGGGTGATGATAAAAACAGATCGAAATCTAGAAACAGAAACAAAACCTATAATTACTGTAAGAAAAAAGGGTCATATCAAATTCAAGTGTTGGAAGCTACAGAATAGAGAGAAAAGAGAAGCTCCAAAATCAAAGGAAAACCAACCAGAGAAGTCCGGTAAAGCTAATTTTATGGAAGATGGCAGTAGTGATGGACAACTATTGGTAGTTTCTGATGGTAACTCCAAACCCTATGAGGATTGGATTCTTGATTCATCTTGTACGTTTCATATGTGTCGTAATCAGGATTGGTTTAAAACATATGAAGCAGTCTCTAAATGTGTTGTATTGATGGGAAATAACATACCTTGCAAGATAGCTGGTATCAGAATAATCAGAATAAAGATGTTTGATGGGGTTGTGAGGACACTTGGTGATGTGCGGTATGTCCCAAATCTAAAGAAAAATCTTATTTCCTTGAGTATCCTTGACTCGAACGGTTATAGATACACTGGTGAAGGTGGAGTCCTGAAGGTTACTAAAGGTGCTCTTGTTGTGATGAAGGGACAAAGAAAGTCTACAAATTTGTATGTCTTGCAAGGCTTTACGATTACAGGTGATGCAACTATTTCTACCTCCTCTCTATTAGAAAATGATGTTGCTATACTTTGGCATATGCACCTGAGGCATAAAAGTGAAAACGAGATGGTTGAACTAAGCAGGACAGGAATTCTTAATGGGCAGAGTATTACCAAACTGGAGTTCTATGAGCATCGCGTTTTTGGGAAGCAGAAGAGAGTCAGATTCACTAAAGGCATCCACTCTACTAAAGGCACACTTGATTACATTCATTTTGATCTCTGGGGTCCTTCTAGAGTACCTTCTAGAGAAGGTGCGAATTATTTGCTGACTATTATTGATGATTATTCCAAAAAAGTTTGGTTGTTCTTCCTGAAGCAAAAGAATGATGTGTTGCCTATTTTCAAGGAGTGGAAGATTATGATTGAAAAGCAAACAGGAAAGAAGGTAAAATGCCTTTAGATTGATAATGGTTTAGAGTTCTATTCTAATGAATTTAATGCTCTGTGCAAGTCAGAAGGAATTTTGAGGCACTTGACAGTTTGTCATACTCCACCACAGAATGGTGTGGCTGAACGAATGAACAGGACTATAATGGAGAAGGTGCATTGTATGCTCTCTACTGCTGGTTTACCCAAGTCTTTTTGGGCAGAAACTGCTTCCATAACTTGTCTTCTTATTAATTGCTCTCTATCAGTTGCAATTGATAAAAAGACTCCACAAGAGGTATGGTCTGGTACTCCTGTTAGCTATTCTGATTTGAGGATATTTGGAGGTCCTGCATATGCTCATGTTGATAATGGAAAGTTAGATCCTAGATCTGTCAAGTCCTTATTTATGGGTTATAAGCCTGGTGTTAAAGGTTATAAACTTTGGTGTCCAGAAAGCAGACAGGTTATAATTAGCAGAGATATTGTATTTGATGAAACTGCCATGCTTCAGGCTACCTCCGAATCTAGTGTTTCGCCCCCAGATGAGCTTAGTGACATGAATCAACAAAAGTCAAGAACCCATGTTGAATTGCAGATTGGAGCAGAGTCTACACCAGTGCCTACTTCTCAGTCTAGCCCGGAGATACAGAGTGGTACTATTTCTTCTTCACCACCAGTGACACCACAATATTTTATTGCTAAAGATAGGCCTAGTAGAGATATTAGACCTCCTCAGAGGTATACTGAAGCTGATTTGGTTGCTTATGCATTGAGTGTAACAGAAAGTATTAATTCTGGTAAAGATCCTTTTTCTTACTCAGAGGCAGTTAGTTATGATGATTCTGGCCGATGGATGATTGCTATGCAGGAGGAGATGAAATCAATTCATAAGAATGACATATGGAATTTGGTGAGATTGACTAAAGATAACAAAGTTGTTCGTTGCAAGTTGGTATTCAAAAAGAGAGAAGGAACATCGGGAGTTGAAGATGCTAGGTACAAAGCAAGACTAGTTGCTAAAGGTTACAGTCAGGTTCTAGGTATTGACTTCACAGATGTGTTTTCTCCAATTGAAAAGCATAGTTCGATTCGAGCATTGCTTGGTATTTTGGCCATGCATAATCTTGAGCTTGAGCAGTTGGATGTCAAAACTGTATTCTTACATGAAAAACTTGAGGAGAACATCTATATGCAGCAACCCAAGGGCTTTGTAGTCACAGGAAAAGAGGACTATGTATGCTTGCTGAAGAAGTCTCTTTATGGCTTAAAACAGTCGCCCAGACAGTGGTATATGAGGTTTAAATCTTTTATGACCTCTCATATGTTTTAGGGGAGCAACTATGATAGTTGTGTCTACTTCAAGGAGGTGAGTGATGGTTCATTCCTATATCTTCTCTTGTATGTTGATGATATGTTAATTGCAGCAAAGGATATGATAATAAAAGTCAAAGCCCAGCTTAGTAATGAGTTTAATATGAAGGATCTAAGAGCAGCAAAGAAGATTCTTGGCATGGAGATTCTGAGGGATAGAAAGAATTGTAAATTATGCTTGAGTTAGAAAATATATATTGAAAAAGTGCTTCACAGGTTCAATATGTAAAATGCCAATCTTGTTAGTACTCCATTGGCAGATCACTTCAAACACTCGGCCACTTTATCTCCAAAGACAGATGATGATATCTCGAGTTCCATACTCTAGTGCCGCCGGGTCTCTTATGTATGCGATGGTATGTTCCCGACCAAATTTATCTTATGTTGTCAGTGCAGTTAGCAGATACATGGAAAATCCTGGCAAAGAACATTGGAAAGCAGTGCAGTGGATTTTTAGATACTTACATGGATCTGCTGATGTTTGTTTGCAGTTTGGGCGAAACAGAGATGGAGTAATCGGGTTTGTTGATTCTAATTTTGTAGGAGATCATGATAAAAGGAGATCCCTTACAGGCTGCATTGGTGGTTGTGCTATTATTTGGAAAGCTACCTTACAGACTACGATTGCTTTGTCAACTACTGAGGCAGAGTACATGGCTATTACATGGGCTTTCAAGGTAGCTATTTGGTTGAAGGGTCTATTTGGTGAACTTAGTAAAGACTTACAGATTACTACGGTCTTTTACGGTAGTCAGAGTGCTATCTTCCTTACGAAAGATCAGATGTTTCATGAGAGGACAAAGCACATCGATGTTCGGTATCATTTTGTGCATGAAATTATTGCTCGTGGTGATATTGTGGTGAGCAAGATTAGCAACTTGTGCGTGTCCCTTAATATTTGTTCAAGTCATTACACACTAGACAATATTGAGGCCCCTCCATATGGATTTGAAATAGGACCATATTAAGTATATCCTTAACTTAATGCCCTTTGCATATTAGTAAAGATTCTTGAATTGAACTTTTGAACCAAGAAAATATTAACTTTCCTTTGGTGTTCAAAAAGAATCAATATTTTTCAAAGAAATCTTTCAAACATGGTAATTTTCTTTTAGCTACTTGAAAACTTGAAATTCCCAGGGATTTTTCCTTCCAATCTTATTACAACCTCCCTTATATATGAAATTGAGATTTTCACCAAAATTTCTATATAAGATTATCCCTTGTAGAGAAAATTTATCAAAGAACTCGGTAGCCAAAAAGAAAAGTGTTCGACTGTGTTTGATTGCCAGACTGTGAAGTTGTGACCTTGCCCGATACAATTGAATCTACAAAATGCTCCTCAAGTAACTGTAACTTTCATAGCAACCTGTTGCCTCTTGCTCGCTCAAATTTGCACGATTGCAATATGAAATACGTGACTGCAATAGCAAGCTACTCATTTTTTTAATAAGTAACAACAAGGATTTGTAGCTTAACTAAGTTTTGCAATTATGTTTATTGCAGCCGAAAAAAAATAGCAACTAAACAAAAATTTGCGGTCAAGTTTAACCTGTGTTGCTATAGTTAATTTTTTTTTCTTTAACAAAAAACTTCAGGTTCTCTTATTTCGCAACTTGTGTGTATCCATAACGATTAATCTCTATTCTTTTCTTGATCTAAATAAACGGCGTAGGGTGTTCTTGATCCCCAACAATGACTTGTTTTAACGATCGCGAAACTCCATACCTTTGCCTTGAGATTGTGGAAAGCAAACCAGATTTGCATGCGAAACCTCTCACTTTGAAAGTTCATCCTTCGATGATTGGCACCTTCCCGCTTGTTAGAAAGTCGCTGGAAACTTTCCTCTATCTCACAGAATGGTCAACGACAGAAACTAAGGATGTTATGGACAACTTTTCGGGCAAAATTATGACTTAAAAAGTTCTCCTTTTGAAGTCTTCTACATATCAAAATGTTGTTGTTGCGAGATCTCCTAGCCGCAATGGGAGCCTTAGCAATTGGCGTATTTCTCCCTCCGGATTTGGTGAGGTTCGATATACATCATCTGGCTACTGGGAGTGGATAGAAGACATTCTTGCCTGTAATAAAGAAACCTTGGAGTGCAACTAGACTTATGACACCGTCTTTTCTTCATTGTTCACGTATGACCATAACGAGAATGTGCTTTAGGTATTCTGTAAGCATTGGTGTCCATCCACCATCACAGTTTTTACTTTTATTGGAGAGCTATCCATATCTTTATGGGACTAGAGAAACATCGAAGGCCTTCATGTTCATGGGTCATTTTACGACGAATTCATTCCCTCGACAAAGGAGCTGACATATGTGGATGACAAAGGGAAGCCTTTTCTCCTTAGAAGCTGCTCACACTTATTTTCGGCATTCTACCGGCTTACAAAAGGTGTCATTAATAATGTCTCTTTTCTTGATTGAACTAATTTTTGGTTTTGAGGACCAAGAAAATATGTTGAGCCTTCAAAAAAGATGTCAAAAAATTAGACGAAGCCAAGAATGAATCATGACTCTTTGGGAAATATTGACATGAATTTTTTACCATGAATCAAAAAAGAGAATGTCCCTTTTGTCGAGTTAGGCGTGGAAGAATCAATCAGAGATAAAACTTATTTGGCGGCTTTCCTTGCTTGTTGGCTCTGTAAATTTTTACTCCCCAATAAGAAGGTTGATTGTATTCGTGCTAGTGCCTTCAAAGTCGCAAGCTTGATGTCTCATAGAAAAAAATTTTCTTTAGCGGTTCCAGTTCTTGCAAGCATCTATCGCGGCCTTAGGAAAATCTCTACTTCTTCAAACTTGGGGTCCTGCCATGCACTCTTTCCCATCTATTATGTTTATAGGTGGATAGGTGAGTATTTTGAAATTTATTACCATATAAATCGTCCGCAACCAGGGGTGAAAATGTGACTAATTTAAGGAGAAAAGATGGCAAAATAATTTGACCTTCTTGATGCTTGCAAGTTATTTCAACAAGACAATGTAAAGAAGCTTCCTCATTTGGCCTTGCTACTGGGAAAAGAGGTACAAATTGATGATAGGAGTAAACTGTCCAATTCTTGGAGTTACTTCTTCATAGGCCTTTGTTCAAGTTTTGTCACTTTGAGGCATGATAATGATTTGATCGTGGAGCCTTATAGCCCTCATTGATTTAGTCGCCAATTTGGATTTTGTTAAGAAGTTCCCGGCATTCTGACAAAGCATCATTTTGATGGTTCGCTGCTAGCTTTGGTTCAACTTTGGGATTCTTGTGTTCATCTTGGAAGTTTGTCAAAACTTAACATACCAATTTGTCGGTTGGACAATGGACCTTTTATGACTTGAGAGTACTCGGATTGGTGGCTAACCCATCAGGAGACTGTGTTGAGGCGAAGTACCCACATTATTTTAAGAGGTTCAAAGAAAAATAATCCCCCTTCATAAACCAACGGAGACCAACTTAAGCTGGATGGTCAAGGAAAGCTTTCTCTCTCTTCAAAGTCCAAGGCGGTAATGGGTAATCCTGCTCAATCTGTCCAAGTCGTTCCAAAATCTAAAATTTTGAAGGGCAAGGATACACATATGGATAAAAGAGTAAAAGTTCCCTCATCGGCCCCTGAGGCAGTAGCCATCTCCACTTTCGAAGTGATCAACGTTGTCCATAAAAGAAAGAAATATTCTAGCCCATGGGATAAAGGATTGAAAAGTCACTAGACATTGTGCCATTTTGCAGTGATGCATCCAAAACACCTGTTTCACTCAATGGAGTTGCTATTGGTAGTTCCGCCTCTAGTTCGAATGAAAGCAATGCCATCCAAGAACCACACCGGAAGCGTTTGAAGAAAAAACATAAGGACTTAAGCGATCAACATTGTGAGTTAGCTGATTTGGATTCCATGAGTATTGATACCGCTATCTTTGAAGAGGGTGCCGCTGGTTCAACAATTCCCTTGGCTGACCTAGCACATCAGGTAATAGTTATTTCTTTAATATCACAACTTTCCTCTTTACTCGCTATTAACTTCTTTTTTTTAGTTCGGTCTTGTGGATGTTTCCAGTAACATTTTTGGTGACGACGTATTTGGTGAGGATTGTGTCACAAGCTCGAATCCTTCAAGTGTGTTGAAAAATCTCAATATTTCTCTTGATAATTTCATGACTCAAGCTACAAATAAGGATCCGCCTACAAAGTTGTCAAAAAATGTTGAATCTTTTAAGAATGTTTCAACTACTGATACGGTGACCAAAGCAAATGATAATAGACCTTCAAATGTCCCCAAGGATTTAGTTCGGACATTACAGTAGATTGCCCCAAATTTTGAACCATAAAAGGCTATTTCGGTTTTCAAATCATCCTATGTTTCTGGATTGTGGCGTACTTTGTGTGAATATATTACACAATTCTCTGTCAAATCCTCAGAAAACCTTAAAGAGTTGGAGAAAGGTGTTGCTATACTTCTTAAGGGTCTTTAGGAATCCAAAGTTGTCGACCTCTCTTCTTAGGAGGTTCTACTTGCAGACTTATTTAAGAAGCATGAAGATTATGGTGTTGCGAAATTGTCTAGTTCCAAAAAAGATAACTAGATATGCTCATTACAAGTTGTTTCCTGTTGCGCAACAACGTATTCATCCTGTAAATGAAGACAATGTAAAGATGGACAAGCATTTGGGAGAGCTTCAAAGAGTCCTTGAGAGAGTTGAAAAAGAGTTAGAAGCCTGGATGTCAAAGAAGAAGAAGACCATTTTGCTTATTGAAGAGCACAAAAGAAATAGTCCAAAAATCAAGAGAGTGTCACTAATATTAAAGGCGAGATTCATGCCCTTGATAAAGTCATCCCTCTGTCGAAAACAAAAACCAAAAAAATTGCTAAGCTAAAGGAGATTGCTGAGACAAGTCGCCTTTAGATTCTTGGCCATAAGCTTTTCCCTTAATTTTTTTTTTTGCTTAAGAATGTTCTCTTTCCCCTTTTTAGTTTTACTTTGGATCTTATCATGATGTATTGGTAGTATTTCTTGGAGCAATAAAAATGACATTTTCCTTCTAATTTCTCTTGTGCTATGTAATTTATTTTTTAAAATTTGACACGCCAACATGTTCTTTTATTCCCCCTCCTGATCCATATGTTTTGACATTTGTGGCATGAGATAAATAATTCAAAATTATGAGTCACTTGTATCATTGAAATGAAAATTCTTAAAATTACAGTGCGCATGAAAGTCATGACCAAAAGATTTTTACACTTGTGCAAATCTTTTGAACTTCATGTCACCCAATTTTTTTCAGCTTTGAACGGCTATAGTAAAAAAATTCATAACTTGAACTAAGAGTGTTGAAATCACGGAATTCTTATTCTGCTGGTAGTCTAACTCATATAACTATAATTTATGTAAAAATCATGGCCAAAAGTTCTTCGGATTATCCCAGGTACCCTTCCAGAATCAGTCTTTCAGTTCTATTTCGTCACTTTTTGTTTGTTTTGTGCAACCTCACAAAAATTCTCATATCTTGACTTAGGAACATCAAAATCAGGAGTTATTTTTTGCGTTAGAAACTAGATTCATAGAGCTACATCTAATTTGGGAATAACAATCATATTGCACCAAAATCGTCCTAGATATTGCCCCAAAACCACTCTTCTTATCTTGGTTCGCTAGTCTTATTAGCTTCACGAAAAATTTTGTATTTTGACATAAAAGTATTGAAATTAGGTTTCATTTTTTGCTTTGAAAATTAGACTCGTAAAGATACGTATCAAATGGAAATCATAATCAGATTGCACTCGAATCATCGCAGATATTTTTCCAAAATCGCTCTTCTAATTTTGGTTCGCTAGTTTTATCAACTTTGTGCAGCATCACGATAAATTTCGTATCTCGACCTAGGAGTATCGGAATCAAGTGCCATTTTTTTGTTGGAAAGTATATTTTCATATCTACAACATACATAAGAACCACACTCAGCGCTTTTACGTATTTATCAGATACTTCATCAAAGTCAACTTAGTTTTAAATTTGACGGCCTATTCTGCAACTTTGAGCAACTATGATAGGAAATTCATAACTTGGTGTAGGAGCTTTCGAATCATGAGAATTTTTTTTGTTGCGAAGAATACTCTAAGATTTACTACATATGTAAAAATGATGGTGAACACCTGTACGAATTTATACAAATATATTGTTGAAATCCGCTTTGCCTTACTTGTCTCTTCACCTTTGCACGTATGTAGTAATCTTAGCGAAGGAACGTCTATCCTCATGTGATATCTATGTCAATTCAGAGTATTATTGCCGTGCTGAAATAATGACACACACTTTTTTTATTATTATTATTTTTTTAACTCATATGACTTAACTTAGAGTAAAAATAATCTAAGTTTCCTACGTACCTTGGAAGGATCAAGCCATTATGTTGTTCAAGAATGATGACTTAATTTATTTTTATTTTTAATTTTTTTATCCTTTTTTTGGAGAACCGTTCACAGTTTAGACTCATGCGGGCCAAGAGTGACATACAGTTTAAGCTCGTGTCTTAGAGAGCATAGCCAACCTTCATGGGAAGTACTGCTTCAGGAAATTTCCGTTGATGGGACTAACTCTTACACCATCTTGATCGACAATCTTATAAGCTCCACTTGAATAAGCTTCTTTCACTACATACGGTCCATCCCATTTTGATGTAAATTTGTCACCAATGTGTTTGTTGAGGATTATGGGTCTTCGAACTGCTAAGACCAAGTCACCTACTTAAAGTGATCGTGGTCGCACCCTCTTGTTAAAAGCTCTAGTAAGTCGAGTTTGATAACATTTCAACCTTTGTTGCGCTTCTAATCTCTTCTCGTCCAATGCCTCCAACTTTGCTAGATGAAGTTGAGCATTATGTTCAGTTGTAAGCCCTTCTTGAATCTCAATTCACAATGATGGAATTTGTTGTTCTAATGGAAGGACCCCATTTACGCCATACACCAATGAATACGGAGTTGCTTGCGTTACAGTTCTGAAGGTTGTACAATATGCCCACAAAACTTCACCGATCTTCTCATGCCAATCCCGTTTATTTTTTGCAACAACTTTTTTCAATAGGTTACCAAGTGTCATGTTAAAATCTTTGGCAAGACCATTGGCAGGTGCATTGTACATTGAAAACTTGTGCTGCTTAAAATTGAACTTCTCACACAAAGTCTTCATGAGTTTATTTTTGAAGGCATTCCATTATCCGTAACTATGCATCTTGGTATGACATACCTGAAAATTATGTTTGACAAGATAAAATCAACAACATTTTCCTTTTTCACTTCTTTTAATGGCACAACTTCAGCCCATTTTGAGAAATAGTCAGTAGCGGCTAAGATGTACATTTACCCTTTTGACGACTTTGAAAGAGGTCCAACAATATCAAGTCCCTGGGAATTAAAAGGCCATGAGGCCACAGTTGGATGAAGAGGCTCTAGAGACTGATGGATATAATTAGCATGGAATTGACATGCTTGACACCTTTTGGCATGCTCTAGACAATCCACCACCATTGTCGGCCAATAGTAGTCCATCTTTTTTATGAAAAAATAAAGTTTAGGCCCTGATTGGTGTGCCCCACACGTGCCATAATGTGCTTTCTCCATTATTTATCGAGCTTCTTCTTTGTCAAGACATTACAGGAATAACCCCTCATAAGAACGACGAAATAATATTCCCTCGTGAAAGATGAATCATGGTGCTCTTGAACAGATATATGATATCTTTCATCTATTTGAAGATCGAGACAACCAGGAATAACCCATCGATGACATACTTGCACCTTTGTTGATTCATTCTCTCCGAGTGTCAGCATTGTGGCTAAGTTAGCCAGAGCATCCGCCATGAAATTTTCTTCTCTTGGGACATGGTTTAGGAACACCTGATCAAACCTTTCAAGTAATGGAATATTGGTGATGTTGCAAAAGATCTTCCTTCTTTACCTTGTAACTGCCCAAAAGTTGGTTTATGATCAACTTAGAATCGCCATAGATATCCAATTGTGGAATCTTCATATCTAATGCCATTCAAGGCTAACAATTAAATCTTGGTACTCTGCAACATTATTGGAACATGTTTCCCCCAAAATAAATGAGAATGACAAGATTAGTTTTTCTGGTGTTATTAATACAACGCCTACTCCTGCTCCATCTCGGCGTGCAGATCCATCAAAGAGCATTGTACAGGGAGGCAATTCTATAGTAAATAGTACATCTTCATCAGGAAACTCATCTAAAACCTTCCATTCTGTTGGCAAAGGGTGATCAGCGAGGAAATTGGCAAGTGTTTGCCCCTTCACAGCCTTTAGAGACGTGTATACAATCTCATATTAATTAAACAATACAGACCATCTTGCTAGATGCCCTGAGAGAACTAGTCATGTCATTACAAACTTCACAGGATCATCCCAGAAATTAGCTTGATGGTGTATGCTTCAAAATAATGCCTTAATTTCTTTATCGCATAAAGCAAAGCTAAGCACATTTTCTCAATGGGATTATAATTTAACTCAGCTCCTATCAAGGTTCGACTGAAATAGTACAATGCTTGTTCCTTATTATCTTCATTGTCTTGAGCAAGAAGTGCTCCAAGTGGTCGGTCTTACGATGCAATGTAGAGTACCAACAGCCTTCCAATACAGGTGGATTCAACAAGTATATTTTGATGTTTTCAAAAGCAATTTGACATGATTGGTCCCAATGGAAAGGTGCATATTTTTTCATTAGATGGTTGAAGGTTTGACACCTTCTAGCCAAGTTAGAGATGAACTTCCGAATGAATGCCAAATTTCCTTGTAGACTACGAAGGTCTCTCAAGTTTTTTGGCTCAGACATTTTTTGAATAACATCAATCTTTGTGGGATCAACTTCAATTCCTTGATGGCGCACGATAAAGACAAGAAACTTTCCCGAAGTAACCCCAAAGGCATATTTGAGTGGGTTCATTTTCAAATTGAATTTTCTTAACCTTTCAAAAACAATACGAAGGTTTTCAAGATGGTCGTCCCTGCACTTTGTCTTTACCACCAAGTCATCGACGTAACATTCCACCCTCTTATGTTATATGTCATAAAAAAATATTTTGCATTGCACGTTGGTAGGTTGCACCCGCATTCTTTTGACCAAAAGGCATAACCTTGTAATTGTATATTCCTTTTGAAGTTTGGAATGCAGTGCATTCTTTGTTCTTTGGAGAAATTCTGATTTGATTATATCCGAAAGACCCATCCATAAATGTCACAGCTTCATGTCCAGTTGTCGCGTCAACCATAAGCCCTAAGATCGGTATTGGGAAATCATATTTTCGACATGCCTTATTTAAGTCTCAAAAATCAATACAGACACGTATTTGACCATTCTTCTTCTTGACAGGTACAATGTTTGAGATCCATGATGGGTGATTCACTTCTCGAATAAATCCAGCTTCGATAAGCTTATTGACCTCTACTTCAATTTGTGTTACCAACTCGGGACGAAACATTCATTGTGACTGCTTTATAGGACTTGCCCCCCTTTTTTTATCCCCAAATGATGAATAGATACCTTTAGACTAAGGCCTGGTATTTCTTGGTATGACCAAGAAAAGACATCTTTGTACTCAACTAATAACTTAAAGTAGTCCCTTTCTTCTTGCGGTGTAAGAATTGCACTAATGAATGTTGGGCGCGGGTCTTCCAAAGTGCCGAGATTAAGTTCTTTGAGTTCATCTACGGTTGATTGTACGCCATCCTCCAGTTGGGGTAGAGCCTTTTGAACATCATCATCCACACTATCCAAGTATGGACCTTCTTTAACTGTTATATGGTAGGATGCTTATACAAAGTTGGAATCTTCCAATTGACTTCCTTCGAATGTCATGATGTCTTTTTCTTGCTCCTTCTTTGTCTCTCCACAAAACTGGTTAATGAACACAATAGTGCTTATTTTCACTTTTAGCGAACCATCTGTGCTGATTGACAATACAACCTTTCTCTTTATACGTGATGGGAAGATACTATGATTGTCTCTGTCATCGATTCATTCAAGAAAACCTTGCTTTTCATTCTATAGTAACCTTTTTTGTGCTAATGACTTTCTTGTGGTTCCCAAACACTGAAAGACAGAAGCTCTTGAGATGTCGGCCTCTTCTTTCATTTGTTTAGAGGCTCTACTTTTGCCCTTTCAACCCAATCTTTCAAAAACAGATACTCGAGGTGTCAATCTTCCTATGCGTTCAAACACAGAAGTTTGTTGTGGAATTTTCTCATCCTCAAATTGCTTATCTTTTTTTCTACTGAGGCATAATGTGATGAAGTTATTTCATTTCCCTTCTTAGTAGCAATTCGAAGAGGTTCCGACAATTTGAATCTCAGACCAAACTTAGGAGTGGCAACATAAAGCCCATGCTTTCTCAACTTTATTTGTACCTCTGTAAGACCATGTATCTTCTCACCAGTGACATCATCTTTGAGCTCACCTAGTCTTGTTGGCTTGGAGAAATCATAACCTGATTTTTCAAGCAGCATAAAGGCTTTCTCACCAAACTGACCTTTTATCTTATGAGCTAAAGTATTATTTCTTGAAAGCTCATGCGTGATAGATAGGACCGGTATAACTGGGGCAGTCATAATCTCCTTCAAATTTAGGAATGCCTTCTGGCTCATTTCTCTTATTGGAGGGCGGCTTTATTGAGTACATACTTCTAGAAAGGGCTGTTCGTCCTTTCGACACTCACGAGAGATGTAGCGAAAAATTAGATGTTCTTCATCCATCTTCGTCTGCATGTCTCCTTCAGATGATGAAAGCTTAGTGGAGAATTTTTCAATTCTCTTCTTAGGCATCTTGACAGCAGTCCGCTGAACCTCTACTTCTTTTACAACAACATTAGTTGGTTGGCTAGTATTGGTTTCACCATACACAATTCACAAGAATCCACGTAGAATTTTGCATCTGTAAAGTATGACTCTGTATCAGTGAAAGGATTGATATCCGCATTAATTTTGACTACTTCACCATCCTTTACCTACTTTATGCATTGATGTAAAGTAGATGATACCACTCCATTTTTATGCATCCAGGGGCATCCGAAAAACAAGTTGTATGATGTTTTGGCATCTATAACATGAATCAAAATGTTTGATTTCATGTCGCTAATGGATAATTCTACACGAATCTTTCTCAAGGCTCGTTGTCCTTCTTGATTGGAGTCTTGAATTGTTATGTTGCTTTTGGATAATTCATCAATGGAGATTTCAAGCCTTTTGGGCACTATCTTTGGCATGATATTAACTGCCGAACCATCATTGATCAATATGCGATTGAGATGTTGTTCTCAAGTAGACCCTACCAAAAACAAAGGTTTGTTATGTAGTTTAAACCCTAACAATAAATCGGCATCCGTGGAGGAAATTACAACACAACATGATGCTACTTCTCTATTAGCATAAAATTCTTGTGTTATTGTTGGACAATGTCCTCCTTTGATTTCCTTTACTTCCTCTGTGCTAGAAATTACATAAGTGGGACCAATTTGACTATCTTCAAGAAATTTTTCTGGAAAGAACTCATACAATGTAATAGGCCTTCGGTCCTTCCATGACAATGCACCATCAATCTTCTTGCTAGTATCAAACTTAACACTTTTTGATGGTCGTAGATGCTCCGCGTTACTCTTCATCACTCTTGGCTTAGGAAGTTGTATTCTTAGAACCGCCTGATGTCTCCTTTTCGTGCGAGAAACCAAGGTCTAACTATCATCATCATTAACTTTAGCTTTGTTGTCTGTTTCGAATGAGACTTTAAGAGTCTTCCTTGGAAAATCCACTACATCTAGCTCGAAGCTCCCAAACTGCAAGAAGATTGAGCTTGGCATGGTTTGCAACATTGAACACTCCTTTTTCTTGGGCATGATAGTAGTGTGATTTGCCTCTACCGTTTCATCCATGTCGATGATGATTTTTCCATCACTTACTAGCGTTATGATTTTCTCCTTCAAGATAAAGCACTTTCCCGTTGGATGGCCAACGACGCGATGACACTTGCAGTACTTGGGATCATTGACCTTATTGATTTCCTTCGGCGTTTTTGATTCAAGAAGATCAATGATTTTCTTAACTAGCAATTCATCCAGTATCATAGGTGTAGACATGCAATTTTGTCCTTTCCCAAAAATATTTTAATCATTTTTATTTTATTTTATTTTTTTAATTTAATTTTTTATTTTATTTTTATTTTTATTTTTATTTTATTCACCTTACCATACTTTTGTTTAATTGATAATTTCTCTAAAAAAAAGAATTGAAAATAATTAAATACATAGCATCTTTGCCACCTCACTATGCCACCTCAACACCTCACTTTCCATTTTTCATTGGATACATGCAAAAGGCACACGCCCTACTCATTTTTTCACACGTCACCCTCATCTTTCCACATGTCAGACTAACTTTTCCACATGCCATATATTTATTCCCACAAGCCACCAATTATATGCTTCCACATAGGATAATAAATAAAGAAAAAGAAAAATCAAATAAAAAATATAAAAGAAAAATTCTAAAAGGGGAAAAGGGGGAGGCTCATTCTTTCATCATCATCATCTCCACAATAACAATAATCACAAAATCATCTTCCTCACAAGAACAAAAAAAAATGAGGGAGAGAAAGAGAGAATCGCGCGAGAGAAAAAAATTGAGAGAAAAAAAGGGTCTGGACAATGGGAATCTGGCGTAAACAGTGCCGATGAACAATAATAGCGTGACCAGTAATGGAGTAAACAATAACAACGTGAACAGTAATGGCGTGAACAGTAATGAAGTGAACAGTGTCGGTGAAAAGTGACGGTGAACGGGTCATTATTTCTCATTTTTGAGTTAAATTGTTTTTGTTAAGGTTCAGCTAGACGTTTTTGGGTTCAGACTCTCTTTATTCGAATAACATTGAGTTTGAAAGCTTCAAATTGAGGTCCAATTCTACTCTCTTTCTCTTTTTATTTCATTGTTTATTATATTTGGTGTTGGATTGAATATTGTGTGTTATTTGATCCTTGTTGGTGATGAATGCATGTTTATTTTGACTCATGGTTGGTTTGCTTGATTATGGTTTGGTGAAATGGTATCTCGTTTGAGAATTGAAATTGGTTGTTTGGGGATGAAATTGAGAAATTGATAAAAACTTGAATTTAGATTAACTTTGGTTTATTGTTGTTTTGTTTAATTTGTAATGAGCATGAATATTGTTGGAATGTGATAGAATTATGATGTTGAAATGGATAGGCAAATATCGGTTTGGGTAGGCAAAACTTAAGAGTGATGTGTTTATTAAATGTTTTGAATGTTTAATGTGTGTGTGAATGTTTGGTTTTTAGTTTATCGTATTTAATTCAACTGTATTTATTTAGCCGGGGAATGCCCCGACGTACTATCTTGGCGGAAGACGTTCGTGAGGAAGGCCCGAGGCGTCAGGTAAAGCACGGGAACGTAGTTAGTATTAGTGTAGGTTAGATAGGATTTATTTTTTGCATTTTTCTATTTTTGACTGTATAAATTGGACTTGACACTGTACTACTGATTCATTTTTTTTGTTTTTTTTTGTTTTTTTGATTGTTTTACGTGTTTTGTGTGGTTTGTACATTCGTAGTGTCAAAATTAGCCGATACGCTCCACCAAGCGACCGTGGTCGAACCACGGGATCGAGGGGTGCCTAACACCTTCTCCTCGGTCAATAGAATTTCTTAGCCGGAATCTCTGTTTGCAAACTAGTTTAAAGAGTCAAATGGTTTTGAAAAGGATTTTCCAATGGTGACTTGGCACACCAGATTATGCCAAGTGGCGACTCTGAGTTTTGAATGTAAAAGGTCCTTTTCAAAACAAATTATCTTCATTTTGTCACTTTAATAATAAAAACCCTTCCGAACAGAAAATTAAAATCTTTTGGAGTGAAAACGGGGTGTGACAATAGGTACATCTGAATCTGGAAATGGATAAACCTTGGTTTCTAATTCTTTCAAGGTTGGATGATGTTTATCCTCTATTGGATATTGCCTCGATCCTTTATCTTCCTTCACCTTTTGCTTGGTTGTGACCTTCACAGAAGTTGCTTTCACTGCCATAGACCTTTTAGTCTTTGAGGTCATACCTTTCTTAAACTCTCTTTTCTCTTTTATCGGGTCAATAAAAGGGGATGCCTTCCCATGACTTATGATGCTTAACTCCATGTTGTGTGCTTGTGTAGCCAGCTCTTCAAATGTTCGTGGTTTGATTCCTTATAGTAGTATAGGAGGCCCCAATGCATTCCTTGAATGCACATTTGTACCACTGATATTTCAGAAAGGCGATCTTTGCAGTCCAAACTCAATGATCTCCATCGATTGATGTAATTCGTTAGAGGATCATCTTTTCTTTGCTTAATACCCATTAACTTTATCATGCTCACAGTTCGTCGGGTGCTGTAAAATCAATTGAAAAATTCTTTCTCGAGCTGCTCCCAACTAACAATTGACTCATGCTCCAAGTCAATATACTAGTCAAATGCATTCCCCTTCAATGAATGAACAAACTGTTTTACCAAGAGATCGCTATGTGTTCCAGCATTGCTACATGTTTTGACAAAGTGAGCAATGTGTTACCTCGGGTTTCCCTTGCCATCAAATTGTTGCACCTTTGGTGGTTGATAGCCTGTTGGCATGGGTAGACAATCAATTCGTTTTGTGTAAGGCTTGGAGTAATACAACAAACTCTGTGGTGCTCCACCATATTGAGCCCTGATGGTTTTTGTTATCATGTCTAGCAATTGCTAGATAGATAAAGCTGTAATCGAAATAGATTATTTCTTCTTCTGAAATTTAGAATTAGGAGGTAATTCCTCAACATCTTTGTATTGTGGAGTGAAATCGGGTGGATAAGTAGGGATGTGACTCGACTCTCCTGGTTCATAGGCCTCCGGTTTGTTCATGAGTTGAGCCATATGAAGATTCTTATCGTTAACCGACTTCTTTAGGGCTTCAATGGTTTGCTCCATCATTTTGAATTTCTAGTCAGTGTCAGTTGAGGCATCCATTAAGGCATTAACCTTTGTTGAAACTGGAGAATCTGTTGAATCTTCAGGTTCACCAAAGTTGGATCCGGTTAAAGAAATTTTGCCAAAGAACATGGATGCAAGATTGCCCCTAGTAGTAGTCACATGAGATTTGTTATTTTTCGTCACCTCTAAAGAAATGAAGTATTCAGATTCATCCAGGCCACTAGCCTTAAACTTTCGGTGAGTAATTGATCCAACACAACTGAGGTCAGCAGATGCAGCAGTAGAACCTTTGTATGTAACATCATTTATTTTTTCAAAGTCCATCGCAATAGTTGAATTTGTAGCTTCCGATTTGCAGAAGGAAGAGATGTAGAGCAGAACTGATCCCACTGGGCTTGCCAAAATTTGGTCGCACTAAATTTTTGTGGTACTGAAAATTAACTGCAAGTAAAAATAAAATAAACAAAAAAGAGTAATTTTATTTAAATGAATCTTGTGAGTACAATTTTGTGACTCTCTTGATTCTTCGCTCCTAAACTTAGAAATGGTTCGAGGGCCTTCAGTAGAGTTTTTCTCGAATCGTTGGATGATTTGGACTCCTAGAGATACATTTCAATCATCAAAAATGTCGAAAAGTGTTTTGTCGCTTTGGAATAATCTCTGAGAAGAACTTCGTTGATTGCTCCTTGCAAGAACTTGATAGTTAATGCCAACATTGTTAATACTTGTCAAAGTCCTCTTTTTAGAATGTCCCTTAGAATGTTATGTTACCCTCTATTTATAGTTGTAAGGAGCAGGCCTGGTTGCTTGTGATTGGCCGAAATATGTCACTTTGACACTTGACAACTTTTGACTGGTTCTTGAATTTGAATGAGATTTCCATATCATTTGGACATGTGGCATCACATTGTAGGTCTTTAATTTGACGCGATGCCAAGTCGCCCTAACACGTGGCATGGGTCTGGGCTCCAAAATGTAATGGACCTAGGGCTTGAATTTAATAAAATGGACTAATTAATTTGTAGGGCCCAAATTAGTTAATCAACCCAAATGATCATGAATTAAACTCAAATTTTGTATGAATTTAACCTATTGAATTTTGTATAAAATACATAAATTCCTTCCCTATTGAAAGTATTTACATAAAATTCCTTTAACTTTTCTCTCTCCTGGATTTTATAAATATACTTATACACTAGATCGTCCCTCATACATTGTTGTAATATATGATAAAACTGATAAGCCTATATTTAAGGAAAGAGAAATTAGATATTATCTCTCTATTCTTTAATTAATGCCATTAATTATCCATCATTAAGTTGTGTATGATTAAATATAGTAATTAAAATTTAAATTCAAAAATTTTCTTAAACATCACAGTAAATTTGTCTTCTTTGTTGAGTTACGTTCAGGAAAAAAAAATTCTTCAACTGCGTTCTTCAATTCTAAAAAAAAATAACAACAACAACAACAACAAACCCAGTGTATTCCCACCTGGTGGGGTCTGGGGGGGGGGGTAGGATGTATGCAGTCCATACCTCTACCTCTGAAGAAGTAGAAAGGCTGTTTCCGATAGACCCCCGGCTCAAGACACGCGGTACCACACAAATACATAGTAAAGCACAGCACAAGGTTACAAGATTACATAACATAAATACGACACCCATAAGTAATCTAAAACAAAGGAAAACACACAGATTAATAATAAAACATGGGACATGGACTCCTAACAGGAATAAACCCCCACCACGTAGTTCCCTACACTAGCGAATCAGGCTGGCCCTAGTCCTCTGCCCTGATTCGCGTCCTCCAGACCTTCCTATCTAGGGTCATGTCCTCGGTGAGCTGTAACTGCTCCATGTCTCGCCTAATCACCTCACCCCAGTACTTCTTCGGCCTACCCCTACCCCGCTTAAAACCATCCAACGGTAGCCTCTCACACCTACGGACCGGGGCATCCATGCCACTCCTCTTCACGTGTCCGAACCATCTCAATCGGGCTTCCCGCATCTTGCACTCCACTGGTGTCACACCAACCTTCTCCCGGATGTTCTCATTCCGAACTCTATCCCCTCTAGTCAGCCCACACATCCAGCGCAACATCCGCATTTCTGCCACCCTCATCTTTTGGATGTGGGAGTTCTTCACTGGCCAACACTCCGCTCCATACAACATGGCCGGACGGACTACCGCCCTGTAGAATTTGCCTTTAAGCTTAGGCGGCACCTTCTTATCACACAGCACCCCCGACGCGAGCTTCCACTTCATCCATCCCGCCCTAATACGGTGAGAGACATCCTCGTCAATCTCACCGTTACTCTGGATCACGTACCCGAGATACTTGAAACTCTCCCTCTTACCTACCTCCTGTGATTCCAGCTTCACTACTACCTCATTCTCCCGCCTCACGTCATTAAACTTGCATTCCACATACTCTGTCTTGCTTTTGCTCACCCTGAACCCTTTAGACTCAAGGGTTTGCCTCCACACCTCTAATTTGTCACTCACACCCCCTCGAGTCTCATCTATCAGAACTACATCGTCTGCAAAAAGCATACACCACGGCACCTCCCCTTGAATACGCCGCGTCAACACATCCATCACCACTGCAAACAAAAAGGGACTAAGAGTAGATCCCTGATGCAACCCTGTCCAGACCGTGAAATGTTCTGAGTCTCCTCCCGCCGTCCTCACCTTAGTTTTCACTCCATCATACATATCCTTGATTGCTCTGATATATGCCAGCGGTACTCCCCTCACCTCCAAGCATCTCCAAAGCACCTCCCTGGGGACTTTGTCGTAGGCCTTCTCCAGGTCGATAAACACCATGTGCAGGTCCTTCTTCCTCTCCCTATACAATTCTAAAAAAAAAATAAAAAAAAAATAAAAAATAAAAATAATAATAATAATAATATGAATATCATCATATGAACATCACTGATTTGCAATTGATAATCACAAATGAACATCACCGATTTGGCATGAAAACAAAAAAAACAGCAAAGCAAGTTTGGTGTTTTACTGAGAAATCAGTTTTCCATAATCCACAGAGTATTCGGTATCTTAATCACCTGATTTTCCTTATTGTAAATTTCCTGTATAAAATTCTTATGTTTTCAGTGTAATATCACACACTCAGGAATTTTATTTTACTTGATTCGATTTTGTATAAAATTTTGTGTCAAAAAATTATACTGTTTGATCCTTCTATAATAGATTCAGACAGCTCTACAGCGAGTGAATATTGCAACTTCTCAGATGATGGTTCAGATGCCCAATCTGACTTCAGTTTTGCTTTGAACAATAGTTGCACAAGCTACAAACATTAATGTATCAACTAATGGTACTATATGTATGATAAAGTGTTATACATTATTTTTATGTATAATCAAAAGTATTACTGAAGTAACTACATAATTTTATTTCAGTATTATGAACATGTATGATGCAAGATTTTCTATGTATGATGCAATATTTTACTGCACATGTCAAATCTTACCTCCTGTGCTACATGTATGACATTATGTTATATATAACTTTAAATGCATAAGATACATATTTAATGTATTCGTCCCATTTTGTACATTAATGTATTACACTTCAATGAATACATAAGATTACATTGCGGATTCTAGATGTTATTTTTTTGGAGCATATAATGAATTTAATACATAATGAGGTATGCAATCACAAAACAAAACACAATGAACATTGATATTGTGTTATGGTATTGTATTATACATCTTCTTCTATGTATAATGCAAGATATTACATCAAATAATCAAAAAAAATTTCAGTTTCTATCAATAAGCACATGTATGATATTGTATTATACTTTATCATCTATGTAAGAAGAAATTAAACTGTTCATCTAATTATATACCTGTTAAACACAAAACTGTTCAACTCATTATAAGAGTTATTATAATACAAATTTCACATCAAACAAAAAAATTATTTTAAAAGTAAAACAACAGTATGTCTCGGATAAGGTATTAACTCAATTGGAAGAAAGTAGATAGAAAAAAATAACAAAAAATCATTACTAAATTTCTACTATATTGATTAAGCAGTAGCAACTATAAAATAAAAAATTCAAAGATCTGACTTGTAGTAGATGAAAAAAAATGAAAAATTGAACTATCAAACTTGAATGAGATTGCAAAAGAAGTTAATTTCATAAAAACCAACATGCAACCAAACAAGAATCGTTAAAAAATTCAAAGATCTGACTTGTAGTAGATGAAAAAAAATGAAAAATTGAACTATCAAACTTGAATGAGATTGCAAAAGAAGTTAATTTCATAAAAACCAACATGCAACCAAACAAGAATCGGAAAATATCCCGATTTGATAAAGTTAAAAAAAAAATCAAAAATTAATGAAGAAAATCAGAAAGTTCAGTTAATGCTTGAAAACTTATAAATTGGTAACCTCTAAGTACACGTTGCTTGAATTTGAGCGTGAAAATGGATTTCAATTATAAAGAGAAAAACGGGTGTGTTATGGGAGTAAAATACGGAGAGAAGCAGTCGTTGTTTTAGATGTATAAAATATATGAGAGAGAAAAATTAAAAAATAGAAAATTTAAATAATTATTTTAAAATTTATGTAATTATTTTATCAAATTGGGATTTAATGTAATAAGGTAAAGTTACAGCACATATGTTACCATCAGCACACTGCAAAATGCATTATTGAATTTTATATGTCTACCATCAGCACACTGCAAAATGCATTATAGAAAACAGATTATCATTAAAATATTGATAAGCATTTTTTATGTGCAAATATTATTAATTTTTCTTTTCTAATATCAAAGTTATCTGTGGGACCATCTCATAAAAATTTCTTGGTGGAAAATTTTAATAGAAAAACATTTTTTTAGCGGTACTTTTTGTTGTTTTTTAATGGTAAATTTAATAATATATCTATAATAAAATTTAATTCATGTAACAATCACAACAAATGTAATATTTAATACACTACAATGTAGTAGTACAATCTTTTATTTTATTTGCACCGTCAAATTAAGCTTACCATAGTAATCCTGATTTGATAAACTCAAATTAAAATGCATGAAATAATTCAATATAACCGACTAAAATACGTTATATTTTTTGTCAAAGTTCAAGTAAACGGTGCATTTACATCATCTTAATGTTGGGTGATTTAAACATCTCAACTGTTTGGAATGATCACACACACACCCAAAAAAAAAAAAGGATTTTTGAATTTATTAAAAAAAAGATTTTGGATTTATGTATTTGTAAACGTGTAGCCTTAAGAACCGAACACCACAAAGCCAACATGTATAGTTATCAAAAGGAAAAATAACAGAAAATAGCATATCTAAGATTATAATTACAATAAATAGTAATATTATTTTAAAATTACAATTTATATTAAAAGTAGCAATACTTTATCCTCTTTTTAGAGAGGAGCGTGTATTTCTCCATCAGTTTGTCTTTTTCCTTTTTTCACACAATATTCACTTCTCTCTCCAATTAACCGCATCTTCTATTTTTTTTTTTTTTGAATTTCTACTTTTATTTCTCAATCTTTTGATAAACAGTGTGCTCCATAGTATTTGCTTCTCATCTTTTCATACAATTTATATTTTTTTATTTTTTTCGTATTACTTTCTTCTTCTTTTTTTTTTTGGTGTTTTGGGATTTTTTTGGGTATTTTTTCAGTCAAGGAATGCCGCTCTCGACGATGGATGGGCTGGTGGCTTCGATTGGACTCGCCGGTTTAACATATTTTTGATAAACACATAGATTATTGTTACCTACAAAAGAAGAGTTTAACTGGTTTCCTCTGATTGCTTATCCATGAGACAGCCTCATAGGCTATGACATCCAGTTTTCAACATTTCTTATTCTATTAACATAATTTCCTCATCTTTATTACCGTGACCATGAGCGAAAGTCGTTTTCAAGTGGTCTTTTGCTGAAAAATATTTTACTTTTTTACTATTTTGACGGGAGTACTGTTGTATCTACACTTCCTTAGAGATTCTCTAATCTGTGGTTTATTATAGGATTGCAAAATATCAGGAAGTAAATCCTGGTGTTTTCACAATAGTAACTTTCTCATTCCTCTTTGTTGTCATGTTCGGAGACTAGGTACATGGTATATGCTTGTTTCTTGCAAGGCATTTTTCGGTAAATTTTCAACGGAGGGAGGGTCTATCCGGCGAATTGCACCATGACGGTGATCAGCAACGACAGTAATGGCGTTTTACCAACGAGTTTAGCCGAAATCAATCACAGAAGTTGAATTTTATTCGATGATTCGCTGATTTTGCAGATCCGGTCTTAGCCAGTTTTTATGGGTTTTCTGATGATGTGATAGCGGTGGATTAGTATATTCCGACGAGATTTCTATAATATGTAATTTTTACTATATAGATATGTATTTGTATTTTGTAATGATAAGATTTGTATTTATATTTGTATTTGTATTTGGTACTGATAAGATTTGTATTTTACAATGTAGATATGTATTTGTATTTGGTATTGTAAAATTTGTATTTATTACAGTATAGATATGTATTTTTTTAGTTGTAATCTTACATTTTATGGACAATATGTTCATATATGTATTTTTGTCTTTATGAATAATACATATGTTCATTCTAATTTGCATATGTATTTATGTCTAATCCAAATACATTTTTCAGAATATGTATGGATTCTTGTTATTTATATGCAGACATGTTTTACTAACGCATATGTATTTTACTAAATCATTTTGACATTTAAATGTTATACATGGTACAGTTTAGATATATATTTAGATTTTTGATGTTTAAACTTTTCAATTAGCAATATGTCTTTATTAACTTCTGTTGTATCCAGTTTTTGCTTATGTATCTATGTCTAATGCATATGTATTTTCCATTTATATTTATATATGCATATGTTTTTTTACAGATTTGCATAGATATTTTTGAACAATACTTAGTTATTGTATTGTTATGCACAAGTCCATATAAATTTATGAGTTATATGTATTTATTAATAATACATATGTTCATTCCAGTGTACATATGTATTGTTACTAACGCATAGATATTTTACAAGTATGTAGGTATGTTTTTTCTGATATGCATATGTATATATAATTGTCCGAATATATATTTTTCTGCAATGCATATGTCTATATAATTGTCCAGTTAAATACATACAGATCTTACCATATATATATATGCATTTATGACTAATGCATATGTATTTTTCAATTATGAAAAATACATACGTTCATCCCAATTATGACTAAATACATATTTATGAATAATTCATATGTTCATTCCAATTTGCATATGTATTTATATCTAAGGCAAATACATTTTTTCAGAAATACGTATGTTATTACATGCAGACGTGTTTTACTAACACATATGTATTTTACTAGTATGAATATATATTTTTCATGATATGCATATATATATATATATATATATATATATATATGTCTTACAAAATATATTCAAAATAAATTAAGTTAATCAAGTTCGGTAAAATAAATGCAACATTAAAACTATAACAAGTTCAATAATAAGTTCAATAACAAGTTCAAAATTTAGAAAAACATAATTCTCAATGAAAAAATTCAACAATTATTTTTTGACTAAATACATCAACAAACTTTTCATTTGTTGTATTTCCTATATGAACGTCTATTGTGACCTTTAAGCCCACATGAACTACAATAATTTTTATTTTTATTTCCGAATATATCTCTTCCGAATTTTTCATGATCCTTCTTTGGAGGTTTTCCAAAGGGTCGCTTGTGTTTTGGGGGGCAAAACTACCTCCTCCAATATTTGTTGTGGTTTTACCTAGTCATCTTTATGTGGTAAAGGATAAATTAGAAGATCATACGTTCTCAAGACAGTTTCTTTCACCACATTCTTCTTTTAGAATCTCAAAGAACCAAGTCCAAGATGCATCATTTTCAGAATTATGTACACCATATGCCAATAGAACTACATGACCTGCATATGAAAAAAATACATATAAGAGTACTTGTATAGACACAAAATATTGTATATGTATATTATAAATACATATTGCTGGAAACATACATAACTGCTAGTGAACGCATAACCATACTGCATATGTATATTATAAATACATATTGCTGGAAACATATGTAACTTCTA
Organism: Capsicum annuum; assembly: GCF_002878395.1. Lineage (NCBI taxonomy): Eukaryota > Viridiplantae > Streptophyta > Magnoliopsida > Solanales > Solanaceae > Capsicum > Capsicum annuum. The sequence goes on along the minus strand of NC_061122.1, from coordinate 227,739,630 downwards.
GTGAACACATAAACATGTTGCATATGTATATTATAAATACATGCAGCTAGAAATATTTGTAACTGCCACTGAACACATGAACATACTGTATAAGTATATTTTAAATACATACAGCTGAAAATATATGTAATTGCCAGTGAACATATAAACAGAGTGCATATGTATATTATAAATACATACATCTGAAAACAAATATAAGTTCAAATAGCAGTTATCCTCGACTAAAATTCAAATTTAATGTATAATAATTATATCTCAATTTTCAAATGACATAAACAATGATAACTTTGAATTTGAAAAAAAAATTGCTCAGAATATTTTTTTAAAAAATTGATAAAATTCAAAATACGATCTCAATTTTTGAACTCCATGACTGTTACGCAATTTTATTATACAATTTTCAGATTTTTTCGCAATTATATTTTTTGAAAATAACAAATCAAATCTAGTTTGTTTATTGTTTTCAAAAATTTTCGCAATTGAATAAATATGATCTTAAAGTTTGTTTATTCATACCTGTAATTTTCGCGTTGTTTATTTAATTATTCTTCATAAAATACAGACGTTCATCAACGATATTCCAATCACTCAATTTTTTTTTTGAATATGCTTTTAAAATTTAAAATTTAACATACAAGAATTGTAACTTATGTCGCTATAAATACATATCGACAAATAAAATTGTGAATTTGATCAAAAAAAATATCGCTGACAAAGTTTTAAACCAGAAAATTCAAAATACGCTACAAAAAATTGAACTTTATGAATGTTGAGCAAACTTGTTATTATATTTCTACAAATTTCCGCAATTACAAAAAAAAGAAGAAGCAATCTCAATATTTATTTATCCATACCTGTAAATGACGTGAATTTTTTTCAGTTATATTTTGTCAATTTCAGAAACGTTGCCCAATGATATTGGAATCACCCAATTTTTATTTTTATTTTTGAATTTGGTTTTGAGTTGTTGTTTGTGGAAAAGGTTTTTTGAATTAAGTTGATGTATTTTAATGGTTAAGGTAAAATTAAAAAAGTCATAAGAGGTGGCTACAAATAAGGAACAGTTTCATTCCTTATTTAACTCTAACTGATTAGAGTTAAATAAGGAATGGATACCCTATTTGTATGTGTATTTTTATAGCAACCTTTTACTGAAATACAAAATACATATTGCTATTTTTCGTAATTTTAAAACAGTTGCTACAAAAGTTATAATTAAGGCTTTACAATTGCTATTTCTGAAATTTTTCCTTATCAAAATGGGCTGACCCAACCCAACTCAGCTCAAGCCTCACGGGTCAAAAAATTTGATGGGCTAGGACGGTCCGGCCCTTCACCTTAAAGGACCTTAAAATGTATGGTCCAACCCAGCCCTAATAGGGTCGCGGATTGGGGTGGGTTAGCCCTTTATTTTTAGGAAAAAGGACACTCTATGACTTTTTAAAAAATTAATAGCCCAATTATAGCCCAAGTTTGGCATTTGGACAAATAATGTCCAGTCGGCTAAACAAATGCCATTTTATGGCCATTTTCTAATCTTTCCCAATTTGGGTCATTTTGATCCACGTCGTCCATATACGATACTGATACAATATTCAACTTGGGCAATTCGACCCTTTTAAAAATATTTCAATTTTTTTTTACTATAAATTTTTAAATTGATCAAATATTCTACTTTTTTTTATTGCTTAGAAATAATAATTAAAATATATAAAATGATATAATTATTAAATAGAATATGAATCTATATGAGATAAATGTATAGAAATTATATAGTTCTATCAAATATGTATATGTACAATATATAGAAAATGTATACAAATTATATAATTGTTGTATAAAACGTGTAAAAAAAAGTACAGTTATTATATAAATTATGTATCAAAACTGTATAATTTAGTATAGAATATTTATGTATAAGATTTGTATAAAACCTGTATAAAAGTTGTGTAAAAACGGTATAGAACCAGTCAGTAAATTAAAATGGCTAGAAAGTGGAATTTAAATTCCATGGCCATTTTCAAGGAAATAGTTTAATTTGAAGTGCAAATGTACAGTTATTATATAAATTATGTATCAAAACTGTATAATTTTCGTATAGAATATTTATGTATAAGATTTGTATAAAACCTGTATAAAAGTTGTGTAAAAAGGTATAGAACCAGTCAGTAAATTAAATGGCAAGAAAGTGGAATTTAAATTCCATGGCCATTTTAAAGGAAATAGTTTAATTTGAAATGTCGTTTCTGTCTTTTCCCCTAATTTTTATCGATTTTTTGTTAAATTTTCTTTTACAATTTGAACTATAGATATGACAATTCATTCGCACTTCTAACATATTATTATATAAAGTACATAATTCTACGATGGTTTATAATATTTCAACACCAATACATTATCAAACATATTTGAATTCATTGATTACATTATTTTAATTAACATCAACAATCATCTAAATTCATATGCAAATTTAATAAGTTGAACAATATCAAAAAGTTATATATCAAAAATTAATAATATTTAAAATTCACTTAAAAATATTATTGCTTTGAATTTGGGTAATGTTGTGCAATTGATTTCGAGTAGTTGCAACAAGTGTTTGAACATTTCATGATGGATGCAATTTTTATATTTATGATTAGAAATTTTAATATTTTTCATTTAATGCTAAATGAGTAAAATATTGTGCAAGATACTAGGTAAAATTTATTGAGTAATCACTATTTATATTTTTAATTTTTTTTTCTTACAGTTTTCTTTAATTTTAAGTTTAAATTGAATAACAATGACAAATGAAATATCAATACTTGATGATTAAGGTTTAACACTTAATAAATTAAATATTATGTAGGATATTAAACTTATTCAATAACTACTATTCTTAATTAGTATTACTTTTTATTTTACAATATTCATATATTTTTAATTTGAATTAAATAGTATTTTGACTCACGAGTGGGCCAAGTCCAGCCTCAGTCAAGCCTCAAGGGCCAGTGGGCTGACTTGCGCTGGGCTTATAAGCCCTAGTTTTAAATGGACTCAAAAATCACAATCCAGTCTAACCCTAATAGCGGACTGAGTTGAGTCGGCTTTGAGGGCCAAGCCCATTTTGACGACTCTACTAACATGTTCCCTTGGAATGGAAACTCCTCAAATCATTCTATAATTTTTTTATTTTTTTTTGAAAAAATAATATAAAGGTATACTTTATTTATCATATTTTAATAAATTTGCAACTAATTAGATATTTTTATTGAATGTCTTAGAAACTAATTGTGTATCTCAACAAATTTAAAATTAAAAAAAATATATTGGAGTTAATTTTACTACCCTACTAAGAAGCTCGCAAAACTCATTTGGCATATATCTTGCATTTGTGTTGTAAATTAATTAAATATAAATAAATAAGTTTCTACTTTCTAGAATAGTCGAGGTGTAGTCACTAGAATAAGCATCTTGTGAAAATAGTATAAGATAAAGTTACTGAATTTTTTTTGTAAATGTATTTAGAAAAATATCTGAAATCATTCATAAGCAAGTATAAATATGAGTTGCATTGTAAATTTTGTAAGAAGAGGCGAATCTATAACTATATTTTTGGTGCTCAAGCACCCGTTAAATTCAAGACAGATTAGGTATAAGTATATAAAAAATGTATAAAAATTGATATAAGTCTTATAAAAACACCCAATAAATCAAGAAGATAGTTGAATGCTTTAATTTTCAAGCAGAATCTTAAAACTCCGGACATTAATATACGTGTTCGAACTTTCCGAATACCCAAACAACACATAATAAATCCAATTCAAGTAGTCTCTTACATAATCAAGTTTCCTTTCAAATTCTTCCCTCTCTTTCAAGCTTCTTCTTCTTTAGTTTAATATTTTGATATTAGTTAACAATCTTGGGCTTGCAGAAGATTTTCCAACTATACCTTTCTTTTTTTATTCTCTACATTTAGTAGTTAATTTGGCTGACTACATAAACTTAAACTTTTACCTTGTTGGTGAGGTTTCAATTTTTCACCTCATAATCCTTCTACCATTTACCCCTTCCCCCAATCAAAATTTTAAAAGTAAAAATAAATATGTGATTCCTTTTTTTTAATCGTATGTGATTCTTTTTTTTTAATCGATCTAAAAAAGAATGATATATTTTTTGTTTAATATTAATTTAGTTTTAAACTTCTCATTTTATCTCTAATGAGATGACTTATAATCATATACGGTTCACATAAATTGAAACATAAAGAGTATGAAAAAAAGTTATTATCCTTTTGTTATTGATTAGTATCCATAATTGCGCGATGCGTGCTCTATATTTGGTTGAGCACTTTAAATTAATTGTAATTTTGCTTTCTATGCAATGCATATCGAATAAAATTATAAAAATCACAAATGATAAAGAAAATTATATGCACTCATGTTTACATCAAACTAATGGATAAGTTAGTGACGTTTGATTAATTCAACCCAAAAGTACTAACAACTTAAAAACAAATACAGGACATGTAATGAAATTGACCATGTTAATAACCAAATATAAATATCTTGATTATTGCTAAAAGACCAACAATAACTTATTGGTAATTGATAGTGATTTTCTTTCCTTGTCTATATTTTAGTTGGTGGTCTTTCGTTCTAATGACATAGGTTCATCTGATCCGGAGAAGAGACTTGAGATTAGTCACTTCCTTATTTTTGTTTGACGTATATAATAATGTTTGAATTTCAGCTCATGAAAAATTATTTGATACTTTGATATTAATATTGTACGATGTCTGACTGATATTAAAAGAAATAAATCATAAATTTTTTAATTTAAATTCGATTTTGTCTTAAAAATTGCTTAATATGTTTAAATCATATGCATTTACTCAGGTTCCAGTACTAATTCAAAATACAATGGCAAAAACAATTACAATTCAAGAATATAAACTTTAAATCCTGAACTACCTTTTATTGTTAAAGATGATACATATTATGCGCGTGAAAAAAGGATCTTCACATACCTTTAGCAATGCAATGCTAAAGTACCTGAGTTTTCAATAGTTTAATTAACTTTTATACTTGCAAAATAAAAGAATTTAACACTTTGTTCACAAAAATAAGAATAATAAATTTGATGATTATGCTAGTAATAATTGCTCCAACTTTCAAATGCCTTTTTTTGGACAACAATTCAAAAAGTAAAAGCAACAGAAATAGAAAGACAAACTGTTACATTAGAATTAAAATTTTCTCTATGTGCAGGGTTTTACAGAAGAATCGGACCATAAAAGTCTATTGTATACAAAAACTGTTTTCATAACTTGAATCTGTAACCTTCTGATCACATAACAACACCTTTATTAGTTACTCCACGGATTGGGACTTTGAATTAAAAAGGACAAATAAGTTGTCCAATTAAATGAGAGTCCTCCAAGTTTTTAAAATTAGGTGGGAGGGACAAATTTTTTTTTGAGTTTTTTTTTAAATTTTTCGGTTTGAACAACTTGTCCCAGTTGTTGAACAACTAGGCGTAGTTGTTCGACAACTTTGTGAAGTTGTTCAACAACTATAAAAGTTGTTCAATAACTGCGTAAGTTGTTCAACAACTAGGTGCAGTTGTCGAACAACTGCGCGTAGTTGTTGAACAACTAGGCGTAATTGTTCAACAATTGAGAGAAGTTGTTCAACAACTACACCAAGTTGTTCGGACAACTAATGTAATTATCGAACAACTATCCCAGTTGTTCAAGGGACTTAATTTTTTTTAAAGGACAAGTTTGTGGGATCCACTTATTTTTTTTAATTGGAAACTTGGAAGGCCCTTGTGGCTATTTTTCTCCCACGGCTCTCCCCTTCTAAAAAACATAAAGAACCTAAAACTCAAAGAAATTCTTGATGTCATCTTCACATTCAAATAATTTCACAATTTCTTCCTTCAATTCGACTTGCACACATATCCCATTGCCACATCCAGCATCATACAGCCAACAAACCTAATTATGCCTTGATCCAAAGTGCATCAAACATGGTTTTCCCCAACCAAAATCAGCTTCTTGTATTGGAAATCTACACAAACTTGAACTTGCAAACATGTCAACTTCTTCAGGACTCCCTTCCCATTCTTCAGGACTGCATCACGGATCATCTTTACAAATTCGCGCAACTCCATGTTGTTTTCTCCAGGTACAAATTTTGCTAGGGCTTCAATTACAAGATTCCCAAATGGTTTCTCTACTTGAGGTAAAGAACTCAACCTAGGGCGTAAGTTTATTGGGACCCCTATTAGGGATCGTCTTAGATGTCCGTGCTTCTTTTCAGAAGCACGTATCAGAGCCCTCCATAGGAGGGCTATGATCATTTCAACTCTTGACGGCTTAAAGCATAAATCTCCAACTTCTTCTCTAAGCCTTGAAATCGAATCTTCATTGATGTATAGCCTCTTCTCAACTAAATTAGCTTCCACACGATCCTCCTCAGGTGCACTAGGCAAGAGAAGTTTCGATAAATCCCTAGATGGGAAGGTGTCAGCCAAGTCAAACCTTAGGAAATCTATCTTCTCTATTTAGGAGTATCAAGTCTACACACTATAGACCACTCATAAATAGTATTGAAAATTGTGAAACCATCCATAGCAGTGTGTGCATGGCTTACAGATAGAGCCAAGCCACCACACTCAAGCTCAGTGATTTCGACAATAACAATTGGCATGATGGACAAGTTAGTGTCATCTACATCCCAAGTATCTTGAGGCCAGCAAAGCAATGCAAGGTTGACATCCTTGTGTGCTTTCTCAAGAAACTCATTGATGAGTTTACCATTTACCTTAGCTTTAACAAATTTCACCCCTTGATCTTGGCAGTAAATCGAGTCGATATCCTCGTTAAATCTACCAGCCATAGGGTAAACATGTGATAAAATTCTTGATAGAGATTGCTCAACTTGTTGTTCATGAGATGCATAGTTAATGTTGTTAGTAGGAGGATAGAAAAGAACAAGAGGTAAATGTGCTTCATCAGCTATTTGATCAAAGAAAGATAACTTGTAATTTTGGAGATGATTTGGAGTTGGTGAAGATGGTTTTATGAACTTTGTTGACACAATTTCAACTTTCATGTTTTCTTTTTCATAAGCCATTATGTTAGATAGGGAACAGATAAATTAGACAAAGATTTCAGGAAAATAGTATAGAGGCAATTGGAATCTTACACTTTTTATATGGGAAAAAACTAAGGCGTCGTTTGGTAGAGTGTATGGAAATGTTAATGCATGCATTAGTTTAATGTGTATTAGTAGTACCTTATTTGGTATACCTTTTTACCCTATGTATAACTAATGCAAGCATTATTTATACACTCTATTGTGTATTAAGGTGTGTATTACTAATACCTTAAAATCCGTGGCATTAGTAATGCAATGGATCTAATGCATGCATTAACATGCTTAAAGAACCTATTACTCCTTAAAAAATATTCTGCATCATTTCCAACATATATATTGAGGGTATTATGTAAAAAATTTAAAAAAAAATTTACAAATTATGTTATTCATGTTTTTTTTTTAATACATTTGTAGACACATAAAATTTATTAGATCAAATTCATATAAAATGTAAATTTGATCCACATTTTATTGGGTTTAAACTTATTTTGGGCTTAAAAAAATAATAAGCCTATTTTATTCCTCGTCAAGGTCCATCTCACCTTGAAGCCCAAACCCATCAAGCGCGTGGCATCCCAGTCAAATTTAAGACCAATGAGACGCCGCCACATGTACAAATGAGGTGGAAATATCATTCAAATTCAACAACCAGTCAAAAGGCGTCAAGTGGCAAAGTGACATGTTTCGGCCAATCAAAAGCAACTAGGCCTACCCCTACAACTATAAATAGGGGAGTAACATAACATTTTAGAAAAGAAAAAGGAGGACATTCTGCAAGCATTGGAGGAAGGTTCTGCATTGACTATACAACTCTTCAACGAATTGACTAACGGAGTTCTGTCCGGAGATCAACTCGACAAGACGAAGTGTTGTCAGACAATTCCTGGAGATCCAAACACATTTCTAGGAGGCTCAAATCATCCTACATTCGAGAATCACGCTGCAAAGGCCCTCGAATCACGGAAAAACTTAGGAGAGAATAATCGAGAGAATAACAAAATTGTACCCACAAAATTCATTTATATAAAATTATTCTTTTTGTTTATTTTATTTTTGCTTGCAGTTAATTTTCAGCATTAACGAAAATTTGTTGAGAACAAATTGGTACGCCCAGTGGGACCAGTTCTGCTCTTCATCTCTTCCTCCTACAAGTCAAAGAAAATCACATATTCAACTACCACAATGAACTTCTGAAAAATCAATGAAGTTTCATGCAAGAAGTCTACTACTGTCACGTCTACTGAGATCAAACTTGTTGGCCCCATCAATCGATCCAATCTCAACATTTGTGCTTTAGATGGATCCCAATACTTCACCATTTTGGAGATGACAAAAAGGAGAAAATCTCAAATTTCGACAGTAACTACAACCCCTGGGGGCAACTTTGCATCTATTTTATTAGATGAACCATTTGAAACTGGCTGCAACTTTGAAGAATCTGAAACTTAATGAATTCTCCAACTTCAACGAAAGTCGACACCTTCATGGTTGATGTAATTGACTTGGACGAGAAGTTTGCAATGATGGAGCAAACCATTGAAGCCTTGAAGAAGTCTGTTGATGAGAAAGATCATCAAATCACCCAACTTATGAGCAAGTTAGATCTGTATAATCCTGGAGAGTCAAATTATAATCTAACACCACGAGAAAAATTTGATGGTGAATCTCTCATCAAGACAAGTGACAATTACTGCGATGATCGATCCGCTTCAGTGGCTACTCTAACAGTTCAACAACTGCAAGATATGATTGCAAACACCATCAAGGCACAATATGGCGGTCCGTCACAAAGTTTCGTAGGATACTCAAAGCCGTATTCTAAGTGAATCGAGGGCTTACTTATGCCAATTGGATATCAACCGCCAAAGTTTTAATAATTTAATGAAAAGGAAAATACAAGGCAACACATCGCTCATTCCGTTGAGACTTGTAGCAGTGCTGGTACACATGGTGATTTTCTTGTCAAGCAATTTGTTCGCTCCTTGAAAGACAACGCTTTTGATTGGTCACAGACTTGGAGTCTGGATCAATTGATTGTTGGGAGCAATTAGAAAGTCGTATGGTCAGCATGATGGAGTCGACAAACACAAGATAAATTAAAGATGAGCCTGTACTGGATTACATAAATCGCTGGAAAACATTGAGCTTTGATTGCATAGATCAACTTTCTGAAACTTTTGCGGTTGAAGTTTGCATTCAAGGGATGCGCTGGGGCCTTGTGTATATCCTCCAAGGAATTAAGCCTCAAACTTTTGAAGAATTATCTATGCGCGCTCATGACATAGAGCTAAGTGTTTTGCGGAGAAATTTTGACTTTTGAAGAGAGTCGCCACTTAATTTTGAAAAGGAATTAAGAAACCTTTAGAGAGTTACTTCAAACGATTCAAAACAGGAAAATCATTTTAAGTTAGAGATTCTAGATAAGTGATTCCTATTAACGTTTTAGAAAGGTGTTAGGCACCTAAAACGTCCGCTAACTTGCAGTTATCCGGACTGTTTGAAAATCGTCTTTTGATTAACTTCGAAAAGATTAATTTATTGAAATAGTGATTTGATTTTTTCAAAAAAAAAAAAAAAAGACGTGTGTAAAATAGATTTAGGCGACTTAGTAGGGATTTTAAATAAGTCTAAACAAAACTAATAAAGAAATAAACACATAAAAGGGGAAGGGAGGAGAAAGTAAAGGATTTAGGCCGTTAGGCCTAAATCAACGAGATCTGTCCTAGTCTAGTTGAGCTTCCAACCTATTTCACCTGTCCTAAACTATTTTTCGAGTCTTGCTCCACCTGTATTAAAGACAACTTTGTCTTCGAGGCCGAAATGAATGAATAAATAAATGACTAAATGAATAAATAAAAAGAAGACAATAATAACAATTGAGACTTTTCAAGTCTTTTAGTGACCTCATCAATGGGTTTTGACCCATTTTCATTCTTTGTCTATCTTCTAGCACCCTCACGTCATGTAGTGGACCTTGGATTTAAACTTCGAACTTGACTGGAAGGGGTGAGCCTCATTTACCCATTTGGACTCGAGATATTTTTTGCATACAAAGAAAAGATAAAGAAATTAATATATGTTCAAGGCATAAAGGTGACATATTTCAAAGTAAAAGAAACTATCAAGAATCAATTTTTGAATGACAAGAATAAGCACACTTGCACAAGAATGAGAGTCAACAAAGCAAAAGTTTCACAATCATACTATGCATGAGTCAAAAATATCCAAATAATTTTATTTAGCCGCAAAAGTTCGAACTTTCTTATCATTTTGAAAAGACAACATGCGAACAAAGAAGAATAAACATCTTGGTTGAAAAATAAAGCTAGCACTTCATATCTTATAAGAGGGTTTTGAAATCCATTAAAATAATTAGTAAGCAAATGACAAATTCTTGACTTAACTAATTACTATTTTTATTAAGGCGTAACAAATAATAATAACTATTCTTCCAACATAAATAAACAACTTTACATGCTAAAAAAAACCATATCTACCAACAATAAGTTTAAACAAGACATGGGTATTGTTTTTCAAGTAAAGATCTAAACTTTATCCAAAATAATCAAAGAATAAAGTAAAAAAGAGAAACAATCAATATTATTTATTCTTTTCAACATAAAGGAAATAACTTTACATGCTAAAAACAAATATATCTACCAACAATAAGTTTAAACAAGACATGGGTATCGTTTTTCAAGTAAAGATCTAAACTTTATTCAAATAATCAAAGAATAAAATGAAAAGGCAAAAAATTAACATTAACTATTCTTCTAAACATAAAGAAAATAACTTTACATACTAAAAACAAATGTATCCAACAACAATGAGTTTAAAAAAAGCATAAATACATCTTTTAAGCAAAGATTGAAACTTTATCTAAAATAATCAAAGAATAAAGTCAAAAAAGGCACATACAACTATTGCGAGCTCATTTTTATATCATGACCATGAAAATAATTAGAATATCGATACCACAACGTCCTAGGGTCTTCAAGGCCATCTATAACATACAATCCCAACAAATAAAATTATATCTACGAACTACGAAGAAGAAAAAAGATGAAGAGAAAAACGATAATAAAAAACTAAAATAATAATTAAAAAAAAGGTGTGCTTACCTTTTGGGGGGGCAGCAAAACGAGACTACGAGCCTCGTTGGAATCAACCACCATCGAAAAACGTTGCCAACAACTCAAAAATTTTGATTAGCCGATCAACTTTATGAAACAAAAATTTTTACTAAATAAAAATAACTATTTTTCTCAAAAGGATTTTTTCTCCTTTCTAGCCTTTTTTTTTCTTCCTTCTCCCTCCTCTTTCTACCAAAGTAGTGGTAGTATTTATAGGAGAGAATGAGGTATTTTTTTTCCTTTTCCACCAATGCAGGAGAAAAGTATTTATAGGAAAGGATAGAGATTTATTTCTTGTCATCTACCAATATGGGAGAAAAAGCATTTAGAAGGTTTTTAGAATGTAAAAATTAAAGACAAGGTGAGGTGGAAGATAATGTGGGGGGAAATAGTACAATGTAGTACAATCTTTGAATTTCAAAATTGAAAAAGGACAAAGTTGGGGGGAATAGTACAATTTGAATTTATTTTTTGGTGGGAATTGGGTAAAAGTTATGAGAGTTCTTGAGAATTTTGGGGTTATTTAAAATATAACCCCAATTGGAATTTAAAATTTAGCCATATTTATTTATTTTGACCAAATTAAAAATTAATTGACGAATTGCATTGCAATTATGACCAATTTTCAATTATGGTCAAATCTAATAGATTAGCTAAATTAAATTAAAATTCGATAAGAATTAATACCTTTTTTTTAAATCCCGAGCTTCTTGATTTAATAAAATGAATGCATATTTATCCAAATAAATTATTTTTGAGAATAAATTATATTTAAATTAAGATTTTAATCATTTGAATTTATTTTCAAGATAAGCCTTAATTAAATCTGATATTTTGTAAAATAAATATTTCAGTAACAAATTATATAATCTCGTATAACTGAACATGATAGTATATAATCGCTACTTAAAATGACAAAATCACATACAAAAAATATTTTAAGCTTTTTTTATTTGGATGAAATAATTATTTTGGTTTATTAAAAACTGAAGAAACTCAGGATTAAATTTAGTCGTGGAGGCAAAAATTAGGTGTCAACAGCTACCCCCTCCCTTTGGGTAGGGTGGATGTAAGTAACCCTGGGCAAAGGGAGGTTGACGTTCCTAATTTTTGTCCGACCATAGATTCGAATCTGAAAGAGGTTGGTTTTCGCACGAGTTTCATAGCGTCATGGCCGGACCTCGGTATTAGGTTTCCTACATATCTCAGGTTACATGAGAATTCAGGCCACTTGTAGTTCATAGAACTTGATTTAAAGCACGATTTTCAAAAAATTCACAAGTTATCTCAGTTTTAGAGTGTTTGATAAAACTGAGAAACTGGAGAATAAAAGGATTATGGGGGAGGTTGGAATGCAGTCGAGTTTTCTACGTAGATCCCAACCTACATATCCCCAAGATTTCAGGGAATCAGACTGCTTGTAGTTCGGCTCAATTGGTAGAAAAGATAGTCTTTTATTTCAGACCATCTTTGGCTTGGAATAAGTGGTAAGTTGATCGAGTTGTGGAAAAGAGGCTTGTAACCTCTTACCCATGAATGTGGGATCCTTCACATCCATAGTAAAGAACTTACCTGGACATAATTTCCAAAACTCTAAGAGTGTTGCCACCCGAATTTGAAAAAAAACAGAAGGTTACCCTCGGCATGAGTTTAAAAATATCCCAAAGGTGAAGCTGAAACCAAAATATCCTGAAATACCCATATGTCTTCTAACAGGGGTGTGGTTGGATGGTGGTGGTGATCATCCTTTAGCTCGCGTCCAAAAAGTTTGACGTTCCTCTTTAGACTATGTCCTGTTTTGCTGCTAAGAAAGAGTTCCACGTTGTGTTGCGTCCTACCTGAACTCGTCCGCACCTGTGGTTTTTATTTGATATTTTCATCCTCTCGATGCTCTCAACAATGCTTCAAGCAAAAAGTGTTAGTATTAAACATAATTCACGAAAGAGGTATGTAGTCTTTTACCATATCTCCACGTAAGCTGTGGCCTGAAAAGCGAAGTCATCCTTTATTATACCTATATCACTTGCTGTATGTGGCATGATAACCTCTCCGATTGTAGCCGATGATCGATTTATAAATTTTCCCTAAATTGTCAATCTTTAGATGATCTTGCGCATTATTTGATGTTGGATATGAGGTGACTTACAGATATCCTAGATTTTAGGTAATCCTGCACATCATCCAACTTTGGATAAGAAATGACTTATAGATATCCCTCCAATCGCTAGCTTTAAGTGTTCCTGCACATCATCCGACCTTGGATACAATATGACTTATAGATAATCCCTCAAATTGATCGTCTTTGAGTAATCCTACACATAATCAATCTTGGATATGACGCATCTTATAGAGAACCCTTGGACGTATCAATTTGACAATCTTGCATATCCTCCGGTAAGGATTTAGTTGCACTTATGGATAACCTTTGAACTATCAACTTTTGGGCGATCTTGCACACTATCCAGTTAGGATGTTATTGTGGCTTACGGATGACCTACAGGCTCTCAACTCATAGTTGATCTTGCACACTATCCTATTTCAAATAATATGACTTATAGATGACCTTCAAATTGTCAATTGCTAGGAAATCTTATATATCATTCATCCTTAGATAGCGACCTGAAGGCGTCCCTCCAAATCGTGTGCTCTTAATGTATTCAGATACTGATTCATGAAAAGATGATGATATCCTCGACGCCAGCGTTGTGTCTTTTGTATCAACAGATATATTGAATGCTGATGATATCCTCGATGCCAATATTGTGTCTAGCGTGTCGACATATATATTGAATGCTGATGATATCCTTGACGCCAGCGTTGTGTCTAGCGTGTCAATAGATATTGAATGCTGATGATATCCTCAATGCCAGCGTTGTGTCTAGCGTGTCAACAGATATATTGGATGCTGATGATACCCTTTACGCCTGTATTGTGTCTAGCGTGTCGATAGATATTGAATGCTGATGATATCCTCTACGCCAGAGTTGTGTCTATCATGTCATCAGATATTGAATGATAATGATATCCTCGACGCCAACGTTGTGTCTAGCGCATCAACAGATATTAAATACTGATGATATCCTTGACGCCAGCGTTATGTCTAACACGTCAATAGATATTGAATGCTGATGATATCCTCGATGCCAGCGTTGTGTTTAGCGCATCAACGGATATGTAATGGCTTCTACGGCAATGATATGTGATGGACTTTGAGGCAATGATATGCAATGGCCATTGTGGCAGTGATAAAATAATTTTACCTGGCTTCATTTGTCAGTGTCCTACTTTTTACATATACCTGTACTCAAGGTAGATGATTAGTAGACACAAAGTCGCTTTTACTAGAGACTATTTTTAGTAAACTTCTAAATACGATAAGTGTAAAGAAGACAAAGTGCTTTTGTTTGTCGCCTACGATCTCAAAAAATGAGATGGACAAATCAAAAGGTCCTCAATAAATGGGCATTAAATCTATTTTTGGGGCTACCCTAAAATACCGTTCTTGGGCATTAATGGTCTGTTGTGGCTCCCAATTTGCTCGGGGATTTTTGAAAAAGACTCTCATTTTGCGTATTGATCCCTGCATCCACAGAAAAATGATTAGTTGAATGAAATTACTCCATGTTGACCTTCTTCGATCTTGATTTGCTCCTTGCCATCTCTTGGGCATTCCACCATATTGAGACTTCCACCCTCACACTCTATTCCAAATGATGTCTAGGCAAGTACTAAGTAAGTGAGTCGTAAGACTTTTAAAAATAGTCTTAAATTTTGAAAATAATTTTGAAAACTTCTGTAAAATTTTAGAAAATTTCTGTCAGTCATGTCATGTACTAGCTCAATGAACGTCTTCCTCGCGATTCTGACTATATCCGATGGATGGTTTCCAAAACTCATGATTATTGTTGGAGGGTTTCTTCAAGTAGTTCTATCGTAGCCAAAAATTGAGTCTACCCAGACTTTGTTACAGTTGGTGGTTTCTAAAGCTTTAACCTCTGGTGCTGGGGAATTTGGAATATGTCCCGGCATTTGGTGGAAATTTTGAGGTCTTCCTCAAAATTTCTGCCCTAGTTTAAACTTGTTTGAGATAATACCAATCTGAGTGGATCTAAAGTCTTTGCTGATCTTTATTCTCTTTGTTGGATGTCGATCTTCTCTTATGAATTTTTGAGATTCCTTCTCGAAAATTCTGCCCCAGTTTCCATTTCCTAAGGTTATATGACCGAGCCGTTGGGGTGACCACGTATGCCATTGAAGTAGGAATCAGGTCAAACGTAGTTCAGGCTATGCTAGGGATATACAAAAGAAATTAATTAGTTGACCGAAGCCGAAATAGGCCGCCTACGTTTCCTTTTATTGGGAATTCAGGTCATCACGTAGTTCATACATAGGGGGGAAAGGATAAATTTTCCTAAGGGGTTGACCGAAGCCAACATAGGCCGCCTACGTATCCCTTTCTTGGGAACTCAGGTCAAATGTAGTTCGTGATAAAGAGAAAGGATTCTAGGCAGTTACACACTATCAAACAACATTATTACAAAGGTGATTACAAACTAACTAAGAAAACACAAAAACTGGAACGTCATTCAAACATAATATCTCTTTACCACATCAGAATTGATTGGTTTGGTCCACTCTGTGCCATCCATCTCAGACAAAATTAGAGCTCCTCCAGATAGCACCTTGCGAACTATGTATGGACCTTGCCAGTTTGGAGCAAACTTTCCCTTGTACTCCTCTTGGTGAGGGAATATTCATTTGAGAACCAGTTGACCCACTTCAAATGCTTGAGTTTTTACCTTCTTGTTAAAGGCACGAACCATCCTGTGTTGATACAGCTGACCATGGAATACAACAGCCATTTCCTTTTCATCAATTAACATGATTGTTCATAGCGAGCACGGATCCATTCTTCGTTACTCAGTCCAGCTTCCTGAATAATCCTTAGGGAAGGTATTTCGACCTCAGCGGGTATCACAGCTTCATTCCCGTAAACTAGTAAACAGGGAGTTGCTCCTGTGGAGGTTCGAACTGTTGTTCGATACCCTAGCAAGGCGTAAGGTAACATCTTGTGCCATAATCTATCATTTTTTACCATGTTTCTCAAGATCTTCTTGATATTCTTGTTAGCAGCTTCTACGGATCCATTCATTTGGGGACGGTACGCTGTCGATTTGCGATGCACAATCTTGAACTGATCACAAATTTCTTTCATCAAGTGACTATTCACGTTTGCCCCATTATCAGTAATAATCAATTCCGGCACTCCAAATAGGAAAATCAAGTTATTCCTGATGAAATATGCAACCACTTTCTTAGTTACGACTCTGTATGAACCAGCTTTAACCCACTTAGTCTAATAATCGATGGCGACTAAAATAAATATTTGTCCATTTGATGTCGTTGGCTCTATTGGTCTGATAACATCCATGCCCCAAGCTACGAAAGAACAAGGAGAATTCATTGCGTGAAGCTCGTGTGGAGGCATTCGAATCAAATCTCCGTGTATTTGACATTCTGGACATCTCTGCACAAACTTAGTACAATCATTTTCCATAGTCATCCAAAAGTAACCGGTTCTCAGGATCTTTCTGGCAAGGACAAACCCATTCATCTGGGGCCCACAAACTCCAGCATGTACCTCGTTTATCAACTTATTGGCTTCCGCCGCATTGACGCATCTTAGGAATCCCAAATCAGGAGTCCTCCTAAAGAGAATTTGTCACTTGGAAAGTAATTCTTTGCCAAACGCCGGATTGTCTTCTTTTGGTTGTTACTAGCCTCTTCACGATATATTCCAGATTCTAAATACCTCTTAATGTCATGGTACCAAGTCCTTCCATCAAGCTCCTCTTCCACGTATATGCAATGCGCGGGTTGCTCCTTCAGGCTTATTTCCAAAGGATCGATGTAACTCTGATCCGGGTGCTGAATCATGGAAGATATTGTGGCCAAAGCGTCAGCAACTCATTTTGTGTCCGTGGGATATGTCTGAAATTAACATCCTTGAATCTTCTGCATAATTCTTGCACCAACTCCACATAAAGAGTAATCGTGGAGTTTTTTACCGCCCATTCTCCCCGTACCTGGTGAATCAGCAAATCTGAATCTCCGATGGCTAGCAATTTATGAACACCCATATCAAGTGCCAATTTGAGCCCCAGGATGAAAGCTTCATATTCAGCCATGTTGTTGGTGCATGGAAAACGTAACTTAGCAGTTACCGAATAATGCTGGCCCGTTTCTGACACCAAAACTTCTCCAATTCCTGAACCTTTGAAGTTGACCGCCCCATAAAAAAATAGCCTCCATCCAGGGTAGATTTCCGTGATATCTTCTCCTACGAACAAAACTTCCTCGTCTGGAAAGTATGTCCGAAGTGGCTCGTATTCCTCATCAACTGGGTTTTCAGCCAAATAATCTGCTAAGGCTTGCCCCTTGATTGCTTTTTGGGTTACATACACAATGTCAAACTCCCTTAGCAACATTTGCCACTTGGCTAGCTTTCCTGTATGAATGGCCTTCTGGAATATATACTCCAATGGATCCATTCTCGAGATGAGGTAAGCTGTGTAGGACGACAGATAATGCCTTAACTTTTGTCTCGTCCAAGTCAAAGCACAACATGTCCTTTCTATAAGAGTGTAATGGGCTTCATATGGTGTGAACTTTTTACTCAAGTAGTAAATGGCTTTCTCTTTCCTGCCAATCTCATCATGTTGCCCGAGGACGCATCAAAAAGCATTTTCTGAGACTGACAGGTAAAGCAATAATGGAATTCTTTCTCTCGGTGGGACCAAAATCAGTGGTGCATACAAGTATATGCGATCAAAAGCTCTCTGACATTCTTCTGTTCACTCATTCAGTGCATTTTTCTTCAACATCTTGAGAATTGGCTCGCATATGACTGTTGAATGAATGATGAATATGCTAATGTAATTTAGACGACCCAGGAAACTCATAACTTCTTTCTTGGTCCTCGGTGGTGGCAAGTCTTGAATTATCTTGATTTTGGATAGGTCTAGCTCGATCCCCCTTCTGCTGACTATGAACCCCAGCAACTTCCCTGATGGCACACTAAAAGTACAATTAGCAGGATTTAACTTCAAACTATACCTTCTTAATCTGTTGAAGAATTTCTCCAAATGAGTTAGATGATCCAAACTCTCGCGAGATTTGATAATTACATCATCCACGTACACCTCAATCTCCTTATCAATCATATCATGGAAAATCGTCGTCATGGCCCTCATATATGTCGCACCTGCGTTCTTAAGACCAAACAACATTACCCTATAATGATAAACACCCCAGGGCATAATAAAAGCCATTTTTTCTACATTTTCCTTATCCATCAATATCTGATGATAGCCGGCAAAACAATTAACGAATGACTGCATTTCATGTTTCGCACAGTTATCGATGAGAATGTGGATGTTGGGCAACAGAAAATTATCTTTAGGACTGGCTCTGTTCAAGTCTCTATAGTCAACACAAATTCGAATCTTGTCATTCTTTTTTGGCACAGGAACGATGTTGGCCAACCATGCCAGATATTTTGTGACCTCGACAACCTTAGACTGGATTAGTTTTGTCACTTCTTCCTTGATTTTTAGACTTAAATCTGGCTTGAATTTTCTCATTTTTTGTTTGACTGGATCAAACTCAGAATTTATCGGCAATTTATGTGACACAATGCTGGTGCTCAACCCTGGCATATCATCATAAGACCAAGTAAACACGTTGATATACTGTCGCAACAGGTGGATGAGCTCTTCCCTTTGTGGCGCGCGAAGTGGACACTGATACTGGTCTATTTTATTTCATCGTGATCTCCCAAGTTGACTGTTTCAGTTTTTTCCATATTGGATTTTTCGCAATTCTCAAATTCCTCCATATCTTCAACTAACCGTTCCTCGTCATCGTCCTTCCAACCATCATCGTCCCCTTCATTTTGTTCGTTTAGGCTTTGACATGACACAACATTGGCAGGTTTTTAGCTACTGTTACTGTAATGGACAAACAAACTAAGTTAGATGATAAAAAAATAACAAAATATATGACTAGGAGCATTTTAGAACTAATACAGTTTTCCAAATAAATGAAGGCCTTTTCATTGAAATTTGAGAAATAATTACAACACCATGGCTTGTGACTTGCACAAATATAAGCCCCCGCATTTTTTGAAAGCAGTAAGATACAAAAATAAAGTTTTGAGATATAAAAGATGGATCGCGGGGCCTCCTTTGGATCATTACCGATTTTAAAACTATTAGTAATTGCCCTTTCATCTACCACGACGGGTGACGGGTTATGAGTGGAGTGGAGGTCCAATTTTACAAAGCCTCCCTTAGCGTAATTTGCTTCACCCTGCTGGACTCTGGGAGATATTCTGGTACAATATTGCATTCTTCAAATAAATCTCCTATCCCATCCCCAAGACCATCATCATCTGATATCTCTCGTACAGGAAATGACTGGAACAGGAGTGGCAAGGGCCTAAATAGACTCTTTTCTGGCTTATCCTCAATCCTATCTCTTCTGGTAGGCTGATACCCTAACCCATAATTAGAGCTTCTCTATGGGATCACAATAGGCTCGATAATTTCGTGTAAATTCTTGCCCAATCCTCGACCAGGTTTGAACCCATTTCTTAACATCACAGTTGCAATCATTTTGTAGATAGAAGGCATTGATATTTTAGGCGTCGAATCTCTTTCTGCAGCGTTTACAATTTCCACTGTATAAAAACTGCTACCTTTTGGAACATCTTCAATCACCGGCACATAACCATTGGGACGGTCCGCTCGACTTTTTTCTTCTTGGATGACTACTTCATGAACTTCAATAATTGATGAAGGGGTGATGAAATTGCCTTTGCCCCGTGTATCCATGGTCTTCCCAAAAGCAGTTTGTAGCTAGGATGGATATCCATAACATGAAACTTAGTCTTAAACCCAGCAAGTCCAATTTGGATGTGCAAATCAATCTCTCCTATGGTATCTTTCTGCCCTCTATCGAATGCTCTCACATTTATGTGGCTTTGATGAATTTTCCCCAGATCATAGCCCATTTGGACCAGCTTGGAGAGGGGACAGATATTCACACTAGGTTCATCGTCTATTAATACCTGATTACTTGCATAATCTCGACAAATAACGATGACATGCTTGACTTTGTTGTGCATTGCTCCTTCAAATGACAACTCTTCATCACTAAATGATATGCGATGTTTCCCCACAATGTTCCCTATCATCACAGCCAAATTCTCAATGCTCGTTTCTGTGGGAACATATGCTTCCTCCAAGACCTTCGATAGAGCCTGTCGGTGGTGTTGCGAGCTCAATAATAGTGCCAAGATAGAGACTTGGGCTGGTTTTTTCTCCAAGTGTTTGACAATTGAGTAATCCTTTGGTTGCATACGCCTCCAAAATTTCTCATCCTCTCCTTCAGTGATTGGCCTTTTTGTGAATTTTTCTTGTTGGTCAATTCCTCAAGGATGTAACATTATCCTGATCACGTCATCCCCTGGGCAGCAGCGGTTTGCATAATAAATTCCTTCTTTGGAGGGGGAGCGTACACTTGAGTCAGTGCAATCATCACTATAAATGGGGATTTCTCACTGATACTTAAGGCAGCTACAGCTTTCTTTATCTTTCCTACATCTTCCGCCCTTTTGCTGTTTTCGGAGTTCACCTGAGTAATGGTCTTGCCAGATGCCCATTCGCCTTCTATTTCAATCATGTTAACTGTAGATCCCTATGGTTGGGCAGTAGATTACTGCTATTATTTGGATTAGGTGCCTGGAGCGTGATGACCTTTTGATCAATCAGATCTTCGATTCTGTGTTTCAAGATAAGACATTCCTCGGTACTATGCCCTGCTGCCCTTGAATGATAGGCACAATTTTGATCAGAGTGATAAAACTGGGAGCTAGGATTGACAGGCTTTGGCTATACTGGTTGCAAATAACTAGTATTCTTCAATGTTTCAAACAATTGGGTGCGACTTTCAGCTAGTGGAGTGAAGTTTTGGGGAGGTTTCTTTTCGTGGTTTGGACGCTAGGGGTTATACGGGCTTAGGTTTGTAAGAGGGGTACTTGGTGGTAATTTGGAGGTGTTTGGAAATTTGTTCGGCTATTTGGGGGAGTATTTTAGAAATGAGACTGATAATTTAGAAGTGGAACTAGGTATTGGGGAAAGATATTTGGCTGTGGATCTTGGTATGATGGTGGGATGTTCGGGAGTGGAGTTTGGTATTGGGGGTGGACGTAGAATGCGTGCGGAAGGTTAGGTGATGGCGGGGAAGATAAAACATTTCTAGAATTGAATCGTTGTTTTAATTTTGTAACAGAATTGGTAGAAACCCCACCTACCTCTTCCTTCTTCTTTTTAGAAAACATGGCAGTTCTAGATGATGTCGGGGTTTTGTCAATTTTTCCTGTCCGAATACCTTGCTCTAATGATTCTCCTGTTTTTACCAAATCTGCAAAGGACGCTCTGACAGCGCACACCATCCTGGTATAATATTCTCCTTCTTGAGCGTGAGAGAACATGGATACCATTTCCTCCTCGAACATGGGGGGCTGCACTTAGGTAACTTCTTTCCTCCAACGAAAAGCATAATCTCAAAAACTCTCAACGCTCTTTTGTTTAATTCGATCTAGTGAATATCGATCAGGGACTATTTCAATGTTGAATGCAAACCGTTCAAGGAAACTCTTGGCCAATGTCCTCCAACCAGTCCACCTTTTCGGCTCCTGAGACATGAACCACTTCAAGGTTTCACCATTCAAACTTTGACTGAATAGGCGCATTAATAACGCCTCATTTTTCCCTATCCCTACTAGTTGCTCGCAGTGCCCTCTTAGATGGACCATTGAATTTCCGGTACCGTCAAACATCTCAAACTTAGGGACCTTGTATCCTTTTGGTAGGTCTACTCCTGGGTGAACACACAAATCATCATACCCAAACCGTCGTGATCCTTGGCCCCGTGAGACTCTTTGATCCTCATGATCTCTTCTTGCATGGCTAGTAAATTCCTTTCATGTTGAGCCCTCCATTCCTTCTTCTTCTCCTCGTAATGGTCTATCTCGGGGTTAGGACGGGGTTCATAAATATCAGAGGATATGATGGCTTGAGGGGGATTTGGAAGGAAGATTTGATTTTGCAGATGGAGGGAATTTAGTTGGTAAGTGAGAGAACGTTTTGGAAATTGGGAAGGTTATGTGGGCCTTGTAAGTAGTTTAGCGGAATATGAGAGGGATTTTGAGGATTTGGAAATGAATTTGGAGGATTCGAAGGTAGGTTTGCCGTATTTTGTGGATTTGGGAGTAAATCTTGCAGATTTGGGAATGCGTTTTGTTGATTTGGGAATGGATTCGAAGATGGGCTCTGTGGGGTTACGGATTGATTTTGTGGATAGTAGGCATCTGGATTATTTTCACGATTAGTGTTTTGGACAAATGGAGGAGCGAAATCGAATGATACGTTAGTTGGTTGATCCCCAAGAATAGGGGTACAGAGGGGAGGGATTTGGAGTGGAGTCTCGTGTCCTCCCGGAGTAGGGGCATTGACGGTGATGGCCAAGTTAGCCAATTCTTGAGTGCGATTTATTTCCTCATGAAACAATTCTAATTTTCTTGCAAGTTTCACAATCATCTCATTTTGTTCTGCTATCACATTATCCCGGATAGCCAGTGAGCTTTCTTCGTTATTTTCTGTCATTTTTGAATGATGGTTCGAGGTTGGGATTTTCTGTGTTTTCGATCGAGTGAAGTAGGGATGTTTTGCCAGTTTATCAACACGGAGTAATTTCTGTTATCTGCAAAGTAAAACAACTCAAAGGAAAATGTATTAGTTTCCGTATGTGATAAGTAATGCAAAATATTTGATAGGAAATAATCACACAGAGTTGTTCGAGTCATAGCCAAATTCATTCGTAGGTCATAGTGGACAAACTTGCCTTTGATCTCAACCAACGCATATAAGCACATAAAATAGTTATACCACACAAGACATTAAAATAATGCATATCCTAATTGGGGTGACCCTTTTTGAGCCAAGGGTTTAGGCCCAACGATTTTTTGAAGAAAATATATGCTTCCTCAAAGTCAATCCATTAACCCCCAACTCATATAGACGCAAAAAGGGGGCATAAATTCCTACAAAAGATAATGAAATAGGGATACAATTTTTAGGGAAAAGGGGAAATAACATGAAAGAAGATAAGTTCCCGAGCAGGGGAAAATAGAAAAGCTAGCTACTGGAGGCTTCTTCGTCTGCTTTCGCATTCTTTGCCTTGTTTACCTCATGTGCTATTTGATACCTATTGATGATAAGGTGACTCCCGCATAATTGTGTCTTGCAGTCGTAAGTCATTTCTCCTATGTTGTCGAGTTGGGAGGCCATGCTATCGTCCAATTTGATTAGGCATTGCCTGGCATCATCAGCATCTTGTCGAGATCTTTTCAACTCTTTCCTCAATGTATGTATGTTCAAAGCATCTTCCATGTGCATCTGTCGGTGTGCAATTTCACTTTTCTGGAACTCATCTTGTAGCCTATGAAGCCGAATTTGATGCTCGGATTCTACATCCACAACCCGAGTGGGCATATTTGGTACTGGATTCAATGCTCCGGCGAGGCTCTTTTTCAACCACTCTTTGTAAGTGTCGCTGACTTCAGGTTCATACCCTATACGGAAAGAGACTTCTGCCCACTATTTCCTTCTCCATCCATTTATCATGTAGTCTTTGAGCGAGGGCTTACTTTCATCATATTCGATGAAGAATCTGAGCATAGAATCAATTTAAGGCGTCTCCTTCTTGATCTCGAATTGCCTAAGAACTCTGCCAGGATTGTAGGGGCGGGTTCCCCTGAGACTCGGGAGCACTAAAAAAGTCCATTCGCCCCCTCGAATGATGTATTTACCTGAACGAAGATAGTTAAGGGACCATTGGACATCGCCATCTCTTAATTCTCCAAGAGTCTTAAACCAAAATTCGTGGGATGCTTCCCTTTTGAACTTGTGTAAAAATAACCATATGTCGTGCGATTCTAACAGATTTCTCCTTGTTTTATGATCAGGTTGTGTCATTCTAGGATTTTTCATCAAATGCATCATCATCCACCATGTAATATAAGGTTGCAGCCTTGAAAGAAACGATTCTTAACTTGACATCTTCCCAAAGCGCGATATATATCAGCGACAATCATGGGGGTTAAGTTGTGGAATACTTTTTTAGAATTGTATTCTATTCCAAAGAAGAGTGCATGGGTCACTGTGACAACCCTCGGATGAATTATGCCATTTTCTCCCTGTGGGAACACCATGGTTCCAAGTAGACCTACCACGAAAGCAAAAGCGCTCGTTTCCTTCCATTTTGCTTTTGACTCCAATTTATGCCCAAATTTGTGAAAAGAGTTGAATCTTCCGAACCGATGGTACAACTCACGAAAAGTGATATTTGCTCCATCCCGTTCTCCTAGCCAGGTGTCGTCATCAGTTAAAAATGCTTCCTTGATCTTTTGACGATCCCACACATCTGGGACTAAAATATTCTTTTCTGGTGTCTTCTTTCTCTTAAAACACATTTCCGTACTCTCGTAGAAAATCAATACCTCTTTAATGGTGGGGGTTAATTCAACATCCTCGAAGCGAAATACCATGTTCTGATCATCCCAAAAAATTGTTAGTACATGGATCATTTCGGGCCAAGCGTCCATCTCGATCAAAGAAGGAAGATACCCAATGTGTGTTCTAACAATCTTTCTCTCTTTTGTACCCATGTAATCCCACCACAGTTTCAGGTAATCGTCGGGTTTGGCGACCATCTTGAAATTTTCACGAGAATGCAATTGAGTCATATCTACATAGAAGAAGACAAAATAAGCCTTTCCCCGACTCCAAAGGATAATGGATTGAATTTAGACAAGCATATATTTCTTCAACACATAAGCATGGTTCGTCTGTGATTGACTCGGGATCAAATAGACATAGGGAAGGTTTTCCAATGGGCCCAATACCCCGCTCGGATATTGGGTCGTCCTAGGCACATGCCTAAAATAGGGTTTCGATTTCGTTCTATCCTCGGTGTCTAGAGTGGGCTTGGACACTGGTTCTTAAGCGGACAACTTGAGTTTGAAAATATGAACAGCGACAGACGACTCACGTGCTGATAAGATATTCGTATTTCCAACACATTTTGGAATTGAACAACAAGGGTCAGGACATCCACGAAACCCCAAAACAGTTTATAAGATGCAGGAAATGCCATGAGATGCGATAATTAAACTTTACATAATTGAAACACATAAACAGTTAATCAAAGATGAAATAAAACATTTGGTTAGAACTTAGTTAGATTCCCCAGCAGAGTCGTCATTTCTGTTTTGCGGAGAAATTTAGACTTTTGAAGAGAGTCGCGACTTAATTTGAAAAAAATTAAGAAACCTTTAGAGAGTTACTTCAAACGATTCAAAATAGGAAAATCGTTTTAAGTTAGAGATTCTAGATAAGCAATTCCTATTAACGTTTTAGGAAGGTGTTAGACACATAAAACTCCGCTAACTTGCGGTTATCCGGACTGTTTGAAAATCATCTTTTGATTAACTTCGAAAAGATTAATTTGTTGAAATAGTGATTTGATTTTTTCAAAAAAAAAAAAAAGAAGAAGATTTGTGTAAAATAGATTTAGGCGACTTAGTAGGGATTTTAAATAAGTCTAAACAAAACTAATAAACACACAAAAGGGGAAGGGAGGAGAAAGTAAAGGATTTAGGCCATTAGGCCCAAATCAACGAGACTTGTCCTAGTCTACTTGGGCTTCCAACCAATTTCACCTGTCCTAAACTATTTTTCGAGCCTTTGACTGGAGTCTTGCTCCACCTGGATTAAATAAAACTTTGTCTTCGAGGCCGAAATGAATGAATAAATAAATGACTAAATGAATAAATAAAAAGAAGACAATAATAACAATTGAGACTTTTCAAGTCTTTTAGTGACCTCATCAATGGGTTTTGACTCATTTTCCTTCTTTGTCTATCTTCTAGCACCCGCACGCCATGTAGTGGACCTTGGATTTAAACTTCAAACTTGACTCGAAGAGGTGAGCCTCATTTACCCATTACGAAATGCAGGAGGAGAGGAGCCCATTTGGACTCGAGATTTTTTTGCATACAAAGAAATGATAAAGAAATTAATATATGTTCAAGGCATAAAAGTGACATATTTCAAAGTAAAATAAACTATCAAGAACCAATTTTTGAATGACAAGAATAAGCACACTTGCACAAGAATGAGAGTCAACAAATAAAAAATGCAAAGCAAAAGTTTCACAATCAAACTATGCATGAGTCAAAAATATCCGAATAGTTTTATTTAGCCGCAAAAAATTGAACTTTCATATCATTTTGAAAAGACAACATGCGAACAAAGAAAAATAAACATCTTGGATGAAAAATAAAGCTAGCACTTCATATCTTATAAGAGGGTTTTGAAATCCATTAAAATAATTAGTAAGAAAATGACAAATTCTTGACTTAACTAATTACTATTTTTATTAAGGCGCAACAAATAATAATAACTATTCTTCCAACATAAAATAAACAACTTTACATGCTAAAAAAAACATATCTACCAACAATAAGTTTAAACAAGACATGGGTATTGTTTTTCAAGTAAAGATCTAAACTTTATCCAAAATAATCAAAGAATAAAGTAAAAAAAGAGAAACAATCAATATTATCTATTCTTTTCAACATAAAGGAAATAACTTTACATGCTAAAAACAAATATATCTACCAACAATAAGTTTAAACAAGACATGGGTATCGTTTTTCAAGTAAAGATCTTAACTTTATTCAAATAATCAAAGAATAAGGTGAAAAGACAAAACATTCAACATTAACTATTCTTCTAAACATAAAGAAAATAACTTTACATACTAAAAACAAATGTATCTAACAACAATGAGTTTAAAAAAAACATAAATACATCATTTAACCAAAGATAGAAACTTTATCTAAAATAATCAAAGAATAAAGTCAAAAAAGGCACATACAACTATTGCTAGCTCATTTTTATATCATGAACATGAAAATAATTAGAATATAGACACCACAACGTCCTAGGGCCTTCAAGGCAATCTATAACATACAATCCCAACAAATAAAAATACATCTACGAACTACGAAGAAGAAAAAAGATGAAGAGAAAAACGATAATAAAAAACTAAAATAATTAAAAAAAAAAAGAAAAAAAAAGGTGTGTTTACCTTTTGGGGGGCAGAAAAACGAGACTACGAGCCTCGTTGGAATCAACCACCACCGAAAAAATTGGCTAAATTAAATTAAAATTCGATAAGAATTAATACCTTTTTTTTATCCTGAGCTTCTTGATTTAATAAAATGAATGCATATTTATTCAAATAAATTATTTTTGAGAATAAATTATATTTAAATTAAGATTTTAATCATTTGAATTTATTTTCAAGATAAGCCTTAATTAAATTCGATATTTTGTAAAATAAATATTTAAGTAACAAATTATATAATCTCGTATAACTGAACACGATAGTATCTAATTGCTACTTAAAATGACAAAATCACGTATGAAAAATATTTTAAGCTTTTTTTATATTTGGATGAAATAATTATTTTGGTTTATTAAAAACTGAAGAAATTCAGGATTAAATTTAGTCGTGGAGGGCAAAAATTAGGTGTCAACACTAAGTATTGCAAGTCATAGAATGGTGTCACCTATTTTTGATCCTAGGGAGGAAGTCATGAAATTCGAAGACTCATCTGAAAACCAAATTGGGGAATCTATGACGACAAATGTGAGTTTTACGAAGTCTCCTACAAGACAAAAGTTAAAAGAGGAAGCTCCAAAGCAACAAATGCAAGAGGTGAAAAATCAACCAACCTTGAAAGAGTAACAAGTAAGGGTATATCCTTTTCCCGACTCTGATGTTCCTAAAATTCTTGACGAGTTGTTAGCCAAAGAAGTCATTGAACTTCCTAAGTCAAAGTGACCCGAAGAATCAAACAAAGTCGATGATCCTAAATACTGCAAATTTCACCGCATTGTTGGTCATCACACCACAAAATGCTTTATCCTGAAGGAAAAGATCATGATATTAATACAAGAGGGAAAGATCATCATTGATGAAGGTGATACAGTTGACGCAAATTATGTTAGCACTAAACTGCATCATATGAAAGGTTAAATTTCAAAAGCTCTACAAGCCATGCGCTCTGTGGAATCACCACAAGTTGTAGAAATCATTATGCCATAATTTGGAAGCTTTGACCCATTTGGGGTTCCAGCCTTGAAGAAAACAACGAGAAAATCCATGCAAAATAACTTCTCTAGTAGCAAGAAGGGTGATACTTGGAAATCGATCAATTAAAAAAGAAGAAAATGTCAAAGGACTTCTAAACTCCAACTTTCGAATGTCGACACAAGATCAAGTGCAAAGCTGTTTCAACCAATGGGGGCAATAAATACCAAACTGAAGTGCAACAATACTCCATTACAAAGGGTTGGAAGGAAAGTTACATTACAAGAATTCCTCCCCAAAATTCTCCTCGATGCACGAGCCTAAACTGCAAGTCAAGATGCTCCTCGACGCACGAGCCTAAATTGTAAGTCAAAATGTTCCTTAAGGCACGAGCTTAAACTACATGTCACTCCTAGCCCGCATGAGTCTAAACTGTGAATGGCTCTTAAAATAAAGGAAGGAAAAGTATGAAGCTTGAATGCATATTTGGAGTCCTTTGAAGATGCCGTCTTAAAGCAAAAGATTCTTCATTATCTCCCAAGCAATAAAGTCTTCTTGACAAGAAAAAGACTTATGGTACTTTGAATATTTCTCTAGTCTGGCCTTCAACATATTGCGGAAGTGATGCAGCCCAAAACTTGAAGTAGATGATGAAATTCATGAAGTATCCAAAATCTGAGGAGAAATAGAATATCACAAGATTTAGAATGCAACTTTGAAAAAGTATCTGAGAAAATATAAAGGTTATATGATGATGGATTTCACACTTAACGTAGATCTGTGAGTCTACTTTCCAATACAAAAAAAATGAAACCTGATTCCAATACTTCCACGTCAAGATATGGAATTTATCGTGACGCTGCGCAAAGCTAAAATAACCAGTGAACCAAGATTAGAAGGCTATTTTTGGAGAAATATCTGGGATAATTCGGATGCAACCTAATTATGGTATCCATGTGAGATGTAGATCTACAAGTCTAATTTCCAATACAATAAATAAAACCTGATTCTGATACTTTCACGTCAAGATATGAAATTTATCGTGACACTGTGTAAAGCTGAAATAACCAGCGAACCAAGATTAGAAGGCTATTTTTGGAGCAATATCTGGGGCGATCTGGATGCAATCTAATTGTTATTTTCACGTGAGACGTAGCTTTACAAATCTACTTTCCAATGCAAAAAATAGAACCTAATTCTGATACTTCCACGTCAAGATATGGAATTTATCGTGATGCTGCGCAAAGCTGAAATAACCAGCGAACCAAGATTAGAAGGTTGTTTTTGGAACAATATCTGGGACGATTCGGATGCAATCTGATTGCGATTCCCGCGTAAGATGTACCTCTATGAGTCTGGTTTCTAGCACAAAAAATGGCTCCTGATTTCAATACTCCTACATCAAAATACAAAATTTATCGTGATGCTGCGCAAAACTGATAAAATAGGACATTGAATTCCATTTTTTATGAATCGAACAACTCATATTTTTGTTCTCCCATCGGAGGATAAATATTTTTGTGGATGTGTGCCTAGTACTTG
Organism: Capsicum annuum; assembly: GCF_002878395.1. NCBI lineage: Eukaryota > Viridiplantae > Streptophyta > Magnoliopsida > Solanales > Solanaceae > Capsicum > Capsicum annuum. Next base: position 227,709,521 of record NC_061122.1, on the reverse strand, counting down.
CTCACCAAAGTCAGAAAAGGCTACTCCCTATGTCAATATTATTAAGCTGGATGGCACTGTTGGGTTCAAAGTATGTATGAAGTGTGAATGGAAAATGGAAAATGGTGGAGGAAAGGAAACACCCAATTTAGAAAGTGTACTCCAAATTAGAAAGTTCCACTAATTCTAGCACATTGGTGGGAGAAGAAAACTTTGGAGTGTTTATAATAAGAACACTTACTCCACATGGTAAGTGAGGCAAGAAATAAGAGATGCCTCGCGCCTTCGTCATCGTTGCTCGCTCGGCTTGGCTTTGGATTTGTCAAATGATCGATCGATGAGATCTATCTTTTTGAACAAACTTTATTTGAATTTCGAAGAATGCCAAGCAAAAATGCAGTAAATTTTTACTGCAGAGTTTTAGAACTCCATTTATACACATGCAGTAACAGTGAAATAGTAACAGATGCAATGGTTTGAACAAGAAATGTTTCGAATTGATATTTAATTTCAGAAGGATGCAACCCTTCTGAAAATGACACAATGTTTCGTGAACTGACATGACTGTTTCGGAACAAACAAACTAATTCGCAAGAAATAACATAACTGTTTCAGAACAAACACACTCCTTGATGAATAGACATGAATTTACAAAAAAGGTGCAACCTTTGAAGTGAACCGCCTCTTTTCAGAAGAGGCATGTTATGGCTATAAAAACCTACTTTCTTCCACAGGTTTTGGTACGAAAATTTTTAGAATACAAAATACTTCTTGTCTTACAAATTACTCTGTGTGATCAATCAAAACATTATGTGCGTTCGAAGATATTCCAATTATTTGAGTTACCGCTATAATTGGTCTGTTTGGCCATTTTATCCTTGGAGAAAGAATTTCACAACCTCGGGTACAGTGAGGGGAATAATTTCCTTAAGGAAACTCTGTGATTTCGGACGACTTGGCCTTATTCATTTCAATTTCATCTACTTTCTGAAAGACTAAAATACACCTCTTGGAAAGGTCATTTTGATCTTGTGTTGAGGGTATTTGATATACTTCATTGTGTTCTTATTTATACTTGAACTCATTGAATTTATTGTTCTGTATATACAGATTCTGTGTACTCGAAGTATAAATAAAATAACAATCTTAAGGAAATAAATTTACTGAATCTGTATAACTTATTTTTGGAGATTAAAGCTTTAAACTTTCTACTCCGCTTGAATTTAACTAGTGATTAGAAGACATAAAATCTTCATCACAAGTTAAAGTTCACTCGGTTGACAATTTGAAGTTATAAGAACTTCATCGTTAATTAGAAACAAGCAGAAAAGTTGAAAAGTTATTTAACTTTATAAGTAGTATTCTGAAAATATTAAATTTTTTTGTCTTCTGTTGACAGGAAAGATGACTAACAAAAGTCAAACGATGGATGCAACAACGTCTGTGGGGGCAACTAATATTGCCACATCAAGTCGCACAAATGCTCCGCCAACAATGGCACCGACGGAGAAGCCCAAAAATTTTTGGGCATTGACTTCAAGCGGTGGCAGCAAAAGATGTTCTTTTACCTCACCACTTTATGTCTGCAACGGTTCACTAGGAAACCTCAGATAAAGACCGCTTCGTTATTGTAGAATCTTGGAAACATTCGGACTTCCTTTGCAGGAATTATATTCTTAGTGGTCTCCAAGACGACCTCTACAATATTTATAGTGGAACCAAGACATCAAAAGAACTGTGGGGGGCACTTAAATAAAAATATAAGACAGAGGATGTGGGAATTAAGAAATTCCTTGTTGCATAGTTCCTGGACTTCAAAATGATAGATAGCAAATCTATTGTTTTTCAAGTACAGGAGTTACAAGTTATCATACATGATCTCCTAGCAGAAGGTATATCTTTGAAAAATACCTTAGTTGAAATAATTAAAAATGTTCTTAATACTCACATAAATTATTTTGTAGGTTTAATTGTGAATGATGCTTTCCAAGTAGCAATGATAGTTGAGAAGCTACCACCTTTGTGGAAAGACTTCAAAAACTACTTAAAGCATAAACACAAGGAGATGACTGTTGAAGATCTTATTATCCGACTTCGTATTGAAGAGGGTAATAAAGCTGTCGAAAGAAGGTCAAAGGGGAATTCTACAATTAATGGAGCACATATTGTAGAAGATGACCAAAACAATTCCAAGAAAAGGAAGAAAGCTGAACAAGGAAGCAATCAACCCAAGAAAAAGTTCAAGAGAAAATGTTTCAACTGTGGCAAGATTGGCCACAAGTCCACAGATTATCGTGCCCTAAAGAAAGGTAAGAAGAAGGATCAAGCAAATATGATTGAATCCAACAAAAAATGCGATAATCTGTGTGTTATGTTCTCAGAATGCAACTTGCCGGGGAATCCTCGAGAATGGTGGATGGGTTCTAGTGCCACCCGCCATGTATGTGCCAACAAGGAGCTGTTTTCGTCATTCGCTCTGGCTCAAGTTGAAGAAATGATCTACATGGCTAACTCCGCTACGGCTAAGGTAGAAGGAACAGGAAAAATTTGCTTAAAGATGACTTCCAGAAAGGTCTTGATACTTAACAATGTCTTGTATGTTCCGGAGTTACGTAGGAATTTAATTTCTGTTTCACTTCTAGACAAGAACGGATTCAAATGTGTAACCGTTTCTAAAAAATTTGTAATTACCAAAGCAGAAATGTATGTAGGAAAAGGCTATCTGACCGAAGGTCTTTATAAGATGAATGTAATGATTGTTGAAATAAATAGAAATTCGAATTCTTCTTATTTTCTTGAGTCTTATGATTTATGGCATGAATTTTTAGGCCATGTTAATTACAAAAAGTTACGAAAATTGATTAACTTAGAAGTTTTGCCAAACTTTGAGTGCAATAATCAAAGTATCAAACGTGTGTGGAATCGAAGTATGCAAAGCATCTTTATAAGTCCGTTGAAAGGAATTCCAATCCCTTAGACTTAATACACACTGACATTTGTGATATGAAGTCAACACCATCACGTGGTGGAAAAAAGTATTTCATAACTTTTATTAATGATTGCACTAGATATTGTTATGTCTACTTGCTAAATAGTAAGGATGAAGCAATAGATGCGTTTAGGCAATATAAAACTAAAGTTGAAAATCAATTAGACAAAAACATCAAAATGATAAGAAGCGATAGGGGCGGAGAATATGAATCTCCCTTTCCGTAAATATGTGTAGAGAATGGAATAATCCTTCAAAATACGGCCCCATATTCACCTCAATCTAATGGAATTGCGGAAAGAAAAAATCAACTTTGAAGGAAATAATGACTGTCTTACTTATAAGTTCTGGTTTACCGCAAAACTTGTGGGGGGAGGCTATCCTTACGGCCAATTGTATACTCAATAGAGTTCCCCATAGTAAGACACAATCAATTTCTTATGAAAGGTGGAAAGGAAGAAAACCCAACATGAAATATTTCAAAGTGTGGGGGTGTCTAGCAAAGATCCAAGTTCCTGTGCCTAAAAGGGTTAAAATAGGACCTAAGACGGTGGATTGTGTGTTCATAGGATATACTAAAAGCAGTAAGGCATATCAATTTTTGGTTCATAAATCCGGACATCTGGATATTAATGAAAATACGGTAATTGAATCAGACAGTGCTGAATTCTTTGAAAACATTTATCCGTATAAAACTAGACATGAACAGTCTAGTGGGGGGTCTAAACGACCTCATGATGAACCAATTGAGAATGAACATAATGAAGAAAATCCAAGACGTAGTACACGTCAAAGAATGTCTACATTATTTGGATCGGATTTTGTAACATTTCTCTTTGAAAATGAGCCTCAAACATTTAAGGAAGTGATGGCATCTTTGGATTTATTCTTTGGAAAGAGGCAGTCAATAGTGAGATTGATTCAATCTTAAGAAACCATACATGAGAATTGGTTGATCTTCCTTTCGAAAATAAACCTTTAGGTTCTAAATGGATCTTCAAAAGGAAAATGAAGGCGGATGACACTATTGACCAATACAAGGCAAGACTTGTAGTAAAAGGCTTCAAATAAAAAGAAGGCCTTGGTTACTTTGATACATACTCACCAATAACAAGGATAACATTGATTCGAATGTTAATTGCCTTAGTGGCGGTATATGATCTTCAAATCCATCAAATAAATGTGAAAATCGCTTTCCTAAATGGAGAATTGGAGGAAGAAATATGCATGGAACAACATGAGGGTTTTGTGGTTCTATGAAAGGAAAATAAGGTGTGTAGACTTATTAAGTCATTGTATGGACTAAAGCAAGTACCTAAACAATGGCATGCAAAGTTTGACCAAACCATGTTGGCAAACGGGTTCAAGATAAATGAATGTGATAAATGTGTATATATTAAAGACACTCCAAATCACCAAGTCATTGTTTGTTTATATGTGGATGATATGTTGATCATCAGCAAAGACATTTCTGACATAAATGCAACCAAATAAATGCTCGAGAGCAAGTTTGATATGAAAGACCTTAGAGTTGCAGACCAAACCATGTTGGCAAACGGGTTCAAGATAAATGAATGTGATAAATGTGTATATATTAAAGACACTCCAAATCACCAAGTCATTGTTTGTTTATATGTGGATGATATGTTGATCATCAGCAGAGATATTTCTGACATAAATGCAACCAAATGAATGCTCGAGAGTAAGTTGGATATGAAAGACCTTGGAGTTGCAGATGTGATCTTAGGTATAAGAATCCATCGAACTCCAAAAGGGTTGGCATTGTCACAGTCTCATTATATCGAAAAGGTAGTTGACAAGTTCAAGTATATGGAATTTGGTATTGCCAAAACTCCATTGGATGCGAGCTTTGCACTTTGAAAGAATGAAGGTGAAAGTGACTCGCAATTGGATTACGCAAGAGTATTGGGATGTTTAATGTATATAATGAACTGTACATGAACAGACATAACATGCGCTATCAGTAAATTGAGTCGTGACACGAGTAATCCCAACAAAACTCATTGGATGGCAATGAAAGAGTTTTGGGGTATCTTAAATACACTCAAAACTATGCTTTGCATTATAATAAATATCTTGCGGTACTTGAAGGATATAGTGATGAAAATTGGATCACCGGATCGAAAGAAGTAAAATCCATAAGTGGATATGTATTTACTATCGGTGAAGGAGCAGTTTCTTAAAAATCGTCCAAACAGACTTGTATCGCTCGCTCTACAATGGAATTTGAATTTATCACATTAGATAAAGCTGGTGAAGAAGCAGAATGGCTCCAAAATTTCTTGGAAGATATTATGTATTGGACCAAGCCAGTGGCACCAATATGTATACACTGTGATAGCCAAGCGGCAATAGGTAAGGAAGGGAGCATGATGTACAATGGTAAATCTCGTAACATACGACGGAGACATAATACCGTTAGTGAACTTCTCTCTAATGGAATTATCACTATTGACTATGTAAAGTCAAAGGATAATGTGTCGAATCCACTTACAAAAGGCCTATCTAGAGAAGGAGTGGAAAGTACATCCAAGGAAATGAGTTTAAGTCCTAGGACAAGTCAGCATGGCGGTAACTCTACCTAGCAGACTGGAGATCCCAAGAGCTCGGTTCAAGAAAATCAAACAAAGTTGTGTCTTTCAGGTTCAACATTATCAATTACCCAACCCATTCTCATGATGTAGACAATGTATAGTAAACTAGGATAAGACTTAAGGTGAAAAGTCTTTTAATGATTATCTAAATTTGGCAGATTTGACCAAATAGTTTAATCTACAGAATTGAACGTTTAGAAATCACCTATGTGAGGGCAAAGTGGAAGCCGCTTCAAAGAGAATGTTAGTAAAGACCTATTCTCCAAGCTCTCATGAAACCGGGACGTGTTCATGGCTGAAAAGAACAAAACTGTGAGAACCATAAATGTTAAAAGGCTGGTTGTGTGACGTATTTTGTAGGTGTACATTAAAGCTCGACGGTTCAAAAATATCAAATCTACTGATTGACCGAGTGCATCTGATGCATGTTCACTACGGAAAGTTCAAAGCGAAACCCACTTATCCAGATGCAATCAGTCTTTTCTTGATGATCACATACTTGTCCGTAAAACTTTTACAAAAAATAGCCATTCCCCATTCATGTGGGGGATTGTTGGGTTCAAAGTGTGTATTAAGTGTGAATAGAAAATGGAAAATGGTGCAGGAAAGGAGACACCCAATTTAGAAAGTGTACTCCAAATTGGAAAGTTCACTAATTCTCTCACATCGGTGGGAGAAGGAAACATTGGAGTGTTTATAATAAGAAAAATTACTCCACATGGTAAGTGAGACAATAAATAAGAGATGCCTCACACCTTCATCATCGTTGCTCGCTCGGCTCGGCTTCGGCTTCGGATTTAGATTTGGATTTGGATTTGGATTTGTCAAATGATCGATCGATGAGATATATCTTTTTGGACAAACTTTATTTGAATTTCGAAGAATGCCAAGGAAAAATGCAGTAAATTTTTACTGCAGAGTTTTGGAACTCCATTTATAGACATGCAGTAACAGTGAAATAGTAACAGATGCAATGGTTTGAACAAGAAGTGTTTTGAACTGATATTTAGTTTCAGAAGGATGCAACCCTTCTAAAAATGACACAATGTTTCGTGAACTGACATGACTGTTTCGGAACAAACACACTGATTTGCATGAAATGACATGACTGTTTCGGAATAAACACACTCCCTGATGAACAGACATGAATTTACAGAAAAGGTGCAACCTTTGAAGTAAACCATTGCCTCTTTTCAGAAGAGGCATGTTACTATAAAAAATTGTTTTCTTCCACAGGTTTTGGTATGAAAATTTTCAGAATACAAAATACTTCCAGTCTTACAAATTACTCTGTGTGATCAATCAAAATGTTCTATGCATTCGAAGATATTCCAATTGTTTGAAGTACCGCTATAATTGGTCTGTTTGGCCATTTTATCCTGAGAGAAAGAATTCCACAACCTTGGGTACAGTGCGGGCAATTATTTCCTTAAGAAAACTCCGTGAATTCGGACGACTTGGCCTTATTCATTTCTGTTTCATCTACTTTCTGAAAGAATAAAATACACCTCTTGGAAAGGTCATTTTGATCTTGTGTTGAGGGTATTTGATATACTTTATTGTGTTCTTGTTTATACTTGAACTCTAGTTAAAGTTATTGGTCTGCATATACAGATTCTGTGTACCCAAAGTACAAATAAAATAATAGGCACCACGTATGTGCTCCTTGAAAAGAATGGGATGCTCTCACTCGAAGCCTCTTTATCGCCGAGCCCCGCGGATGAGATGCACCACATGCTTGCTTTGCAACGATGGACAGCATCATCACAAGGTCGCAAGAGTGACACCAAGTACATGATCACTAAAGCTAAAATAGAAAACTTTCAGCATCGTCAAGGATAAAATCAGATTATTCCAAGTCATTTTTTTATCTAGCAGTAAGGAAGTAGTGCACTAAATGGTTCAACATCAATCATGTCAACTTTTTTGGTATGACATCAAGACCATTTGAATAAACCTACACAAAAAAATGAAGATGTAACACATCTACAGTGTTGACCGGATGAAACTTCTCGATTTTATGAGGATTGATGCCAACTATGTGAAACTTCAATCTGGCGATAAGTGTCGGTACCAAACGCATGATGCTTCAATTTGACATGATCAACATTGGGAGAAACAAATACCTTTGAAATCACGAGAATGAAAACACATTCATGAGTACTTCAAGTCTCGCCGCCAAGTTTCGGCAAGCCTACACGTCGACCAACCTTGAAGTAGAGGGCATCTGTAGACACATAAAATTTATTGGATCAAATTCATAGAAAATTTAAATTTGATCCACATTTTATTGGGTTTAAACTTATTTTGGGCTTAAAAAAATAATAAGCCTATTTTATTCCTCATCAAGGTCCATCTCACCTTGAAGCCCAAACTCATCAATTAACGTGGCATCCCAGTCAAATCCAAGACCAATGAAATGCCGCCACATGTACAAATGAGGTGAAAATCTCATTCAAATTCAACAACCAGTCAAAAGGCGTCAAGTGGCAAAGTGACATGTTTCGGCCAATCAAAAGCAATTAGGCCTACCCCTACAACTATAAATAGGGGAGTAACATAACATTCTAGAAAAGAAAAAGGAGGACATTCTGCAAGCATTGGAGGAAGCTTCTGCATTGACTACACAACTCTTCAATGAATTGACTAACGGAGTTCTGCCCGGAGATCAACTCGACAGACGAAGTGCTGTCAGACAATTCCTGGAGATCCAAACACATTTCTAGGAGGCTCAAATCATCCTACGTTCAAGAATCACGCTGCAAAGGTCCTCGAATCACGGAAAAACTTAGGAGAGAATAATCGAGAGAATAACGAAATTGTACCCGCAAAATTCATTTATATAAAATTATTCTGTTTGTTTATTTTATTTTTGCTTGCAGTTAATTTTTCGCGTTAATGAAAATTTGTTGCGAACAACATCGAACCAAACACTGCATAAGAAACATACAAGCATAACTAATGTAAGCATAACTAACACAAGTATTACTAATACAAGCATTACTAAAACATCATATTTTGCATTATTCTTATACACTTTATCAAACGATTCCTAAGGGTTCCACAAAAGTTAGGTAAGGAATGATGAATAAAATAAAGGAGAAAAATAACATAAAATGTTTTAAGGAATGATGAACAAAATAAAGGAGAAAAATAACATAAACTATTTAAAATTTGGTGTATATTCCTATATTTTGAAAGATTTTGAAATAAGCAGTATAGAACACAGATTTAAACGAAAGTGTCATCAAGTTGTCAAAATTAGTAGAGTGAATAACTTATATGGCTATTCAAATATAATACTCCACTATTTGATATTAGTTGACATGTTTTTCTTTTATACAACTCTCAAAGAGATATTAAGAAAGAGCATAAATTGACTAATGGCCTTTGGGCAAAACTGACTCCTAAGAAGTTGCTGACTTTTCATCAGCTGTTGCGTGCTAGCCTTTTTCCAACTTATGCAAGGGGCTGCTAGTTGTAGCACACAGTGTACCAGTGAATAAGAAAAGCGAATTGAGATTATTAATTACAGATGATCCTATTAAACTCACATTAAATATCGTCATTATCTAATTAAATTAATTACACTTTCATTAAATTAATTTTTAATAAATATGTCAAGTAATATGAGATGAAGAGAGTAATATTAATATTTATTTTGTATCGACGATGCTGATTGAGTTAATTAACTTAGTTTTTTTTTTTTTCACAGTGTTATTATAGTTAAAAAGAAAAACTAAAGACATAATTACATGAATCTCCCTTTAAATTTGATCTCATAACATTTACTTATATAATTTGTGATGTATTATGTTTTTCTTTCTTGTTTTTTTTTTTTTTTTTTTTTTATGATGTATTGTGTTTACCTCTCTTATCTTATATTTTTTGTAATAATCTTCTAACTTAATCTTTTTCTTAACCAAATCTAGTAGTAATATCGTTGCTCCAATTTTTGTAATTAATGATGTCTGATTGAGCATGAAATTTACGAATGAAAGTGAGCTCTTAAAATTTATGTTCTAAACAAAAGAAAATTCTTAACTTTTGTATATTTATAAATCATTGTACTATAAGTAAAATAAATAATTGAAAATGAAATTATTATTAAACATTATCAAAAGTGATGAATTTTATTTTAACGTTCCACTAAGTAGCTTAAAATATTTCATAGGTAGATCTAGTTTTTCCGTGGAAGGCACGTGGAACAGATTCTTGACGCAATGCACGTCACTCAATGTGAATTTGTTTGGATTGAATATGAAAATTTTGATTTACTTTTTGTTATATTTGGATTTAAGAAAATAAAATTCAAATTCAAACAGGTTTAGTTATTTTTGAATTTTTAGGTATGGAACCTATAAGTTGAGTTTCTTCTTTAGAAAATATCATCCTAATAAAATATTTATGTCAAATTTTCTAAATAATTTTTCATTCGCACTGCAATCGTTTAAATAAATGTTTAATTAAGCCACACTACGAGAAGAACAACACAAAATAATAAATAATATTGAAAATCTAGAGTTAGATATACATTATAGTACAGAAAGAATAAATTATTATACACGAATTTGTAACTCTGCAATTACTACGAAATTTCATCTCCGGTTAAAATATAGAAGAATGGTCAGTTTGAAGATAGTTAGAGTCAGCTTTGCATCCATAGCGGCCCAATATCCCAAGAGACATCTTTTTAGCTTCTGATCAGGAGAACAAGCATCCAAAGTATTCTATGAACTGTTCTTTGGTAGAGTATCAATGACTCAATCCAAGTTTCAAGTTCAAGTCTCAAATCTTAAAGATCAAAATTTTGAGATCAAGGGATCCACTAGAAGAAGGTGAGGCAATAACTGAAGATCCAAGAGGAAGATCGGAAGCAAGAGGATCAAGACAAATAGAATAGATAGGATCTTGTACTTTGTTTCCAGTTTTATATTTTGTAATAAAAGGAGCAACGAACCGGAAACTCGACGGGACCTCAACTCGACTCTCCAACTCATCCACTCATTCCTACACCCATTGGAACTACACGTGACCTGATTCTCTTATAACCCGAGATATGTAGGATGCCCAAAGCCAAGGCTCGGTCACACCTCTTTCCCACTTATTTACGTATTAATATTGAATAAAGGATTGGGCCAAAAAATTAGTCATGTTTACTTCTTTGCTTGAAGATTCTTCAAATTTCCAAGCAAAGAGGGGCATTCTGTAAACACCTAATTTTTACCAAACCTAAGTGTTTGCCATTTAGTGTTCAATTTCGTTTTAGGGTCCAAATTAGATATTCTAAATTTATCTTATTTTACTAAATTTATTTTAATTTTTTTTTTTTAAAAAAAAAAAGACTACAAAAATAGAGTCACATTTTAAATAAGTTTCATTTTTTAGTTTTTATTTGTTTATTTATTTATTTAAAAAAAAAAGAAAAAAAAAGAAAAGAAAAAAATTTTCTAAATTATATTTGTTTCTTCTTTCAAGTTTTAATAAAGAATGGTGTGATATTAATTTTTTCTTAATCATATTCCCAAGACTAGTTATTAGCTTACGTTATGTTTTATTAGTTTTTAATTATTTTCATTTTATTAATAATAATAATAATATAAAATAATAATAATAATAAATAAATAAAAAATAAAGAAACCTAAACTACCCAAACCACCCACAATTCCCACCTCTAATTAACCTCCCCCACTCTCCCACACACACACACACGACACAAACACTATATACACACACACACGGACAGAAAAGAAGGCAAGGGAGAAGGATTGAAAAAAAAAACAGAAGAAAAAATCAAAGCAAAAAGAAAGAGAGAACACAGAAGAGAGGTTCTGAATACAAGAAGCAAAGAGGAAGATAGTGACGAGTTGAGTTACGTTTTGGTTCCGGTTTGAGTTTCCATTAACGACGTTAGAGCTTTTCGTTTGGTTTAATTCGTCATTCAGGTTCTTATCCGATATGTACTATTACTTCTATAAGTTTTGTTGTGAATCTAAACCATGAACGAAGTCGCTTATTGATTATGCTACTTTGAGTTATGAATCAATATATGTAAAGCAAGTTTTGTATTATGATTCAATACCTTACTTATCTTGTTAAGTGTCCCATTTTATGTGTGTGCAACGTTTGCTTGGAATTAGCATATTAAATGGTTGAATGGTTCATAAGTTGGCATGGATATAGTTATGCAGATTTTTTTTTTTTTTTTTTTAAAAAGTAAGTTTAAAATAATCCCTAACATTCTAATTATTTAGTGACAAAACAGTGGCTTAAGACTCAAATAATAGATAACATGCATGAAAATTGAGGTAGAAGTTTGAATCATCATAATTGACGAGCAATGTCTGGTTTGTTTTACTATCTACTGTTGGCCCTTAGTTTTGTATTATTAACCTTATTTTCTCAAAAATATATTCTTGTTTCACATATTTAAATCAGATGTTAGACTTTAGCAGGAACACCATTGAGAGTAGGTTGGTACGTTCTTATATAAGTATAAATTCATTTTTGTAGTGAGTAAATGTTTAATAAGTGTAAACACCTAATTTGTGACCAAAATAAATGTTTTACGTCATATAGTGTTTAATAAATACATTTAATTTTTATCTTATTCTTACAAGATTGCTTTTAAAGTTTGGAAAACTACAAAAATAAAGTCATATTAAAATAAGTTTTTCTATTCATTTATTTTTATTACTTATTTATTTACTTAAAAAAAAAAAGGGAATTGTCGAAAAATATATTTGTTTTCTTCTTTTAAATTTTAAATAAATAATCTAGTGTTATTAATATTTCCTTAGTCAAATCCTAAAACCTACCCAACTCCCATGTTTCCCAATTACCCTACACCTCTTCTCCCACGTTCCCCACTATTACCCAACACAATATAACACACACAAACACTTGAACAACTCGTGGTAAGGCCGAAAAGTACTACTATCGGTAAGCCACACATCAATGCAGTTTTAAGTAATTTAAAAATTCAAAGTAGGATGTAAGTAGCTTTTAGGCTGACAAATATTATGTATCCAAAAGATTAATTTAAGCCGGACGTAAGTCATTAAAGCGACCGTGCTAGAACCACGGGACTCGAGGGGTGCCTAACACCTTCCCCTCGGTCAACAGAATTCCTTATCCGGATTTCTAGTTCGCAGATCGAAAAATAAAAATTAAAAGAGTCATTTCCTTTTTGAATAGGGATTCAATAAGGTGACTTGGAACACCCAAACTCAATTCCAAGTGGCGACTCTGTAAGTAAAGTAATCCCTTTTCAAAACGTCACTTTAATTGGAAAAATCCATTTTCACCAAAACCAACTCCCTAGCGGGGTCGGATGCGGTGAAAAACCGGGGGTGTGACAAACTAAAATAAAATTAAACATATGTACATTGCACTCTCTTTGGTGTGACTGAAATTCAGCGAAAAATGGTGTATTTACAAAGGAATAAAGAAGAACTGCGGGATAATAGATGGAATTCAAAGTTTAAATGTCTTTTTGAAAATATCGGCCAACATCAGGGATGTAATTATGTATTTATTCTTAAACAAATGAAGCATTGAAGTCATGCATGTTTTTTATTAGCAAAATATGACTTCGTATATATAAAGTTTATTGTATTCCATAGTCAATTTTCAGAACAAATAAGAGCAAATTAACTCAAGATGAGGTCATTTGTTACTTGAGATAATTAAGGATATCTCATCTAAGTTAGAATATTTTATGAGATAACATTATATGTTCTATATAGTCATTAGTCGAAGGAAGTTTGATGTCTATTATATATAAGTAAAAAATAATTTCAATTATATATAAATAATATAATTTTTCGTCGAGGGACTTCGGATGAGCCCCTGTCCCCAAGCTAGTTCCGCCCCAGGTTCTATATGGGATCATAATGTTAAAATTTTAATATATATATATATATATATATATAATGAGATCAAATGAAACATTATTATTCTTATCTCACGTAACAAACGATCGTTCACATTTATATATACCAATCTAATTTTGCTCCTTGTTAAGGCCATTGAACCGAAACAGACATTGAAAATTGGGCCAAAGGGGGCTTGTAAGATGTAATTGGGCTCCAGAAGAATGAAAATTTCCTATACGAACCGGGAAAATAGGATTTTATATTGAGCTTCAAATATACGCTATTGGGATGAGATGATTAGTACTAGCTCTCTCCAACCTACTAGGAACCGTTGTTGTAATACTTAACGAACTCGGATACCTTTTTATCTAGTAAATAAGATATCATTTCATTTAATTTGTTGTTCTTTCTCTCTCTTTTCTTCTACAGGAATCGAGTCGTTCATTTTGGTCTAACTTTGTTACTGTGCCCCTATCTCATTCCAATAACGTACTATATATCCTACATCCCTTTTCTGCCATCGAGAGACGTTAATAACTATAGCATTCCGGAAACGAAAATTTGAGGTGGTTAGACCTATATACCGGAATGCTTCCAGCATAGGAGTTGCTAAGAGTAAAATTTGAGAAAAAACTCCTAGAGAGTTTATGCCCAAAAAAAGAGCTTTTATTGAAATGGAAATGGAGAAAACCTAGTAAGAAACCAAATTGGGCTGCTGATAGAAGATGGGCCGGGGATATATTTGGGCTAATTTCTAGACAGAATGGAGGTTACATAAAATTCTGATATTTTGCATAATTACAGAAAATTTCAATTTGAGATCTGTCGAGATACATAATTAGTTTTCGATCATCCAACGAAGATGCATTTTTTCTTTGCAAAGATACATAATTAGTTCTTTGTACATATTTTTTGATTTTGGGTCTGTCGAGATACATAATACATCCAACGAAGATACATTTTTTCCTTTGTAAAGATACATAATTAGCTCCCAATATATTTTTTTCAATTTTGAATTTGTCAAGATACATAATTAGCTCTCAATACATCCAACGAAGATACATAATTAGTTGAGATTATTATAATTACTAAATAAATTAAATAAATATGAGGATTTGTGTAAATATGATAAGTTAAGGTGCATGTTTATGATTTTTTTTCCTACAAAATATTGGGTGCAAGAATGTTCATATGATAGGGTGTTGCCCCTTTGTGGAGATTTTAAAATATAGTCTTTATTTTGGTACATTCGCATTTTAAGTAACAAAAAAGTGGTCGAAAAAATTTCTATCATCAAAAAATCTGCAACGTAAAAAATTAGTACAACAAAATTCACAAAACACAAGTTAACTCTTAAAAGGGAAGTCTCGATACACTAAACTTTATACGCAAAATTTTGGGAAGGATGGAGCCATACATTATGTCTTACTAGGCAAAGTTATATCTTACGAGGCATAACTTTTTTCTACAAAACTTTTCTAGAACAAGGCAAAAGTCTAGGAAATTTTTGTCTTGTAAAATTAGAATATAGTTTAGGATTTTTTGACCCATAAAGATTTATTAAATAAAAATAGGAAAATTAAAGAGCATCAATTTAAGAAACAAAAATTAAAGTTAGCCCTGAAGCATCAAACACGGGTACCGGACACCGAGTGGGAAATCAAAGAAAAAAAATACAAAAACTTGTAAAATTTGAGCTGAATATTTGTTTGATTTGGGGTTCATTTTGCCCTAAAATTCATGGCCTCTATTCACTTCAAATTAATTTCTTTTTGGCCTTTTCTACCTAGCACTATTATTTCATGAGCAATTCTCAAAAGTAAATACTGCCTTTGTTTAGAATTATTTGTCATTAATTTTATGAATAAATTTTTATTTTTATTTATTATTTTTGACATTTTTCAAAAAAGACAAAAAAATTTTCTATCTTACCTTTAATAATTACTGTTTATTCTCTAAATTAATTTCAAAACATAATAATAACCATCAATTATATTAATAGGGGCACCATGAGAAAAAAGCCATGTTAATACTCTCTTCATCCAATAATAGTTGTCCACTGTTGACTTGACACACAAATTAAGAAACATAAATAATAGAGGTAATTTTACTGTATCACTCTTTGAATATAATCTAATTTATTGTTCTGCAAAATACATTGATTAATGAATAGTATTTAATATCAAGTGTAAAATGGACAAAAATAAATAAATTATTTATTGATTTTATAACTGGACAAGTATTGTCAGGGGCGGGACCACCTTTAGCGAAGGGCAGTCAGATGCATATTCTTCGTCGAAAAATTCTATGACGAATAGAGGTTAAATGTTAATCATAATAAGTGTGTATTTAGTTTTGCACACTCTTAATATAACTAAAAATAAAATTTGCACACTTAGTTCGGTCATTGAGTATTATTAAATATCTATTTTTATTATAGTAGAAAAGTATTGTTAGATGAAAAATCTATATCTATAATCTATAATCTATCTATAATCTATAATATATTAAAAGTGTGAAGAGACTTAGAAGTATTGTTTGAATTTTTTGTCCTTCATTAAAAATTCTTTTAATAAAATCATTTTTTACTATTTTTTTCTAATATTTAAGAGTTAAAATTTAGTTAAATATATTTATGGTAAAACCTTTCCTTATTAAAACTCATCAGAATTTCAATATATTTTTCTAATTTAAGAGTTAAAAATTAATTAAATATATTTATGGTAAAATCTTTCCTTATTAGAAGTCATCAAAATAAATGACAACTAATACTTTTTTCATTAATTTAAGAATTCTAAATCAACTAAATTTGATTTTAAGAAGATTTGGAAATCCTATAAATAAATATAAAACTATTAGAATAAATTAAAAAAAATTAAGAAGTACCGTATTTTTTAAAGTTTTAAGTACGTAATAAGAATGTAATCAATGATTTTATAAATATTTGACTTTAAAAATAAGAAAGGATTTTAAATATAAAAAAAGATAACCGTAACACAAATATGGTTCAAATTGATGTGTCTCTCTTAGCCTGTGACAACAAGGAAAAGAGATACTATATGGCAAACACAAAAGTAATGATACATCAATCACTTGAAACTTTTAATGGTAAAACATATATGTGTATATGTTTACGTTTATATTATTATATTAAAATGTGAAAAAATTTTAAAAAGTGATTTAAACTTTTATACTTTATTAAATATTACCGCAATAGATAAAATTATTTAATTTTAAATAATTAAACATTATACGTGCATGGCACGTGCGATCAAACTAGTATGATAAATAAAAATGAACGGAAGTATGACAGAGACAAATGGTAGGTGAAAATACCCTACAGATCAAATGTCAAAGTCACATGTAAGACACTTCTTTACTCGACAAGTAGATGGGTCTCACATTCAAAAAGCTGACTTTAAATGTGTTTTTTTGTGTTAAAAAGGGATAATTTGTTTTGATTTGATACGGAGGTTAAAAAATAATAAGATTTTTTAATTATATAGTTTTAAATTAAAGTTATATTAAATGTATCAAAACGTCATTCAATTTTCTGATTTTAAATGTGCCACATAAAAAATTAAAATTAAAATAACTGAAAAAATAGGTCATTTTTTTTAAACGGATGAAGTAATAAGAAGTAATACTCCCTTCGTTTTAAAAATAATGCCCTACTTTTTTTTACTCGTTTCAAAAAGAAAGATCCTTTTCTTTTTTTGTCAATATTTTGTTTTCAATTTCCTACATGATATGTTGTAATGCCCTGAATGTGGTACCCAAAACGCTACACGATGCCTATGACTTCGAAGGAACACAAGTTAACCCATGACTGATATCTGTAACTAAGTACTGAATAATATACTGAAATTATTCGAAATATGTAAAAGCTGTAAGGCCATAAGGTTCAGAACTGAGTAAACATCTGATAAAACCATGTCTGAAAATGGTATAACAAATACCAAAACAAATCTGAAGTAACTATCTAGCATGCTATAGTCTGAAAGTCTCTAAACTGTTTGAATAAGGAGTTAATGGGACAAGTCCCCAACTAACTCCGACAACGGAATTAAACTGAAAACTAAAATAATAATGTAATCATCATGTCCTAGAAGGATGAGGACTCACAACTGACTCTGACTGCTGAACTGGGATACTACTGATGCTCTGGCGCTCGTGCTTCTAAACCTATGGTATAAGACACCATAGCGCAAATGCGTCAGTACTTTAAATGTACTGGTATGCAAGTGAGGTAGGCTGAATGCAATAGGTTCATATGCATGAACAATACTAACTGACTGACTAACATGAACGTGAGAATACATGCATACATACGTAATTGTATTTAACATCGTGATAGGACTGAATACTGAGTTCTGACTACTGAGTCTACTGATTTTGACATCTGAGTCACTGATGAGTGAGAAAGACTTATACTTTATTACTGAATACTGAGGAGATGATACTATGTTACTGATACATGAATAACTATTTCTGACAGCTCTGATTATGAAGAACTGGTTTGGTTGACTGTATCTGACAGTCCTGAAGCTAAATACTAATAACATGAATTCAGATAACTGATAACATGAGTTCTGAGAACTAATATAACTGATAACATGAGTTCTGAGAACTGATATAACTGATAATATAAGTGACTGTATCTGACAGTCCTGAATCGGATGGAACTAGCTGAGTTCATCAACCCCTCCTAGTAGGTAACCCAAATGAGATGTACATATATATATATATATATATATATATATATATATATATATATCCCTAAACGCGTAGGGTGCATCTCAACCTACGTTGGCTACGTAGTTCTGGAACACAAGGATTGCTTCTAAGGATCACACCCTCCACTGAACAATAGGTGAGTTCCTATCCTTGGGTTCACTCGGTGCTGAATCATATTCCCTACTGAATAGATACTGAACTGATTTAACTAAACTGAACTGATTAACTGATGGTATCATTTAGCAGAGCTAAAACTGAATTACTGAGTTTCGTTGACTGACGGAATGTACTGAGTTCTAAGGGCTGACTAAGAATACTGAAGTTACTGAGATTGACTGGGAATACTAAGGTTACTGAGATTACTGAGCTACTGAAATTACTGATATTTTTGAGATTTCCTGAGTCACATGACTGGCCGAGTTCTATGGATCATAGCTTGACTGAGTAGATTGTGAAAACATGACATGGCTCTAGGCACACAACTAAATGTTCGGGTACAAGTACCCTCAGGTCTCGATAAGAAGAAACTGACATAGCATGGCTCACTTGAACACATGACCAACAACACAATTCATAATTCATATATTGAAGCACTTCATCAAACATGTGATATGCATAAACTTGTACAAACAAAGGGATTTCATAATATCATGCGAGTTGGGCACTTTTCCTTCGTATAGACATTTAATCAAACACATAGTAGGCATAGCACATGTAGACAATATTATACAATAATTAATCATCATGATTCATCTCTAATTTCATCATCTAGGGTTTATTCATAGGTTCACATGAATATACATCTATACAAATCAATTCCACATAAAATTGATCACCCAACATGGATTTGAATTCAATTGATTATTCTCAACATAAACAAAACAAACCCAACATAAAATTCATAAAGAAATCTATAAACTTAAACTTAAAAAAGAGATTCTTGGGCTTCATGGACGGAAGGGGTCCATGAATGAACACTACGCATACCTGAGATGTGATTTCGTGAAGATTGATGGTGGAAATCCTTGAACTTGAATCTTCTATGAAAAAACCCTAATGTGTTCTTGAGAGAATTTTGAGAGAATAGAGTATATTTTGGTGTAATGGAGGCTCAAAATTCGTGTTTTTGAGCTTATATAGGGTAGGAAAATTGACCTTTTTAACCTTAGGACACGTATTTGATTTCTGAGAAAATTTTCCGATTTTCATCCTTGGCGTGACGCGCCACTATCGCGCCAAGTCATTTGGAAAGTGACAAATGGGAAATTGCACGGTGGCACGACGCGGAGTTATCGCATTGCCACCTTATTTACGACCTGAAAGTTTGGGGCAATGCGCCACTATCGTGGAGCAACACTGGAAATTGACAATTGTCATTTGAGCTATCTCTGCGACACGCTGAAGACTCAGGTGATACACTGTCTCACTAAAAAGGCTCTAACTCTTTGTCCGAGTGTCGAATTTGGGCAAATTTGATATCGAAGGAAAGCTTATTAAATTTTTCACATAAAAAAAAGTGAAAATATTGAAAATAACACGTATACAAAAGTGGATTCATCTTTCAAAGAAAGCTTCTAACATTCTTGGGAAACTTTTCAAGCTAGGAAAAGTACAGGATATTACATATGTTTAAGACCACAAGATTAAAGAGCATTTTAGTATATTTAACATAACTTTAATCTAATACCACAATATTTAATTTAAAAAAAAATGTGTAAAATAAAAATAAGTCATTTTTTTAAAAAATGGAGTAAAAAATATATTGGTAGGTGGGAACTCCAACCCTTTGAAACATGTTTTAGAGTTCTACAAAAAAATTTTTTGAGGTACTAAATTATAGGTCCCTACATGCTTATAGACTTTGTTTTATTAGCCAATATATCCAACATGTGCATGGTCAATAATTGAAGACGAAACTCTTCACATTCTTGACTTATAATAATAAAATAAAAAGCATAAAACATAAATATGACCCTAAATTTAATATTAAATTATAACATTGATATTAAACTTTGACAATGTACAAACAGATCCTTTAACTATACAAAATCTGAACAAATAAATACTCCTATCCTATGTGAAAAAATGCATGTATACACGTAAATTTAAGCGTGTCCGGCATAAAATTTGAGCGCGTCAGGCATAATAATAATAATAATAATAATAATAATAATAATAATAATAATAGACTTTACAACTAAATTTACCTTTTAAAATTTATTGATAGAAACAAAACGACGTCGTCTTAATTGAAAGACATAAGTCCTCCCATGTCAGCCTTTTTAATAACGTAGCACCGTATGATTGGCTGATTAATCCATGTAGGTGCAAGTGAGGTATACGCGCCTAAGTTGTAAAATATGAGTGTTTATTTGTTCAGGTTTTGTATAGTTAAAGGGCTTATTTGTACACTATCAATGTTTAAGATCAATGTTATAATTTAATGTCAAATTTAGGATCACATTTATGTATTATGTCAAAAAAAAAATATAAGGGTGCAAAATGAACATAAGTCAAATCGGAACTAGGAGGAAAGTAAGATAATTATCTGATCTTTACTATCCACTGGCATATACTCCTTTAGACTTAAATATATTTTTTGTATTTTTAAAATATATTTTTTAAAAATATTAATTAGAAAAAGCTTTTTACTTTATCCTTATTATACCTTGACTACTACTTATAAGTACGTTTGTCAATTATTATTAGGGAAATTCCACGTAAGAATTTTTTTTAGAAAAATAACATTCCAATGTATAAACAGTTATCTAACCTGTATTAATTTAAACAAAATAGAATGAAATATTTGAATGAAATTAGGTTATAGAAATGGGATAAACTAAAACAAAATTTAATTTTCTTTAATTCCAATTAAGTTTTTATCAAAACATATTATGATCCAACGTTGTTGAGAACAATAATTAATAGGAGATTTATTATTGATAACAATAATTCAGTAGGATATAGAAGAATTATTATTTAAAACGATAATTCAGTCAGAGGCGAACCCAGGATTTGAAGTCTGTGGGTGCACCGGTGTTATCAAAGGCGCGCATAAGCCTCGAAGCAAGACTCAAAATGTGTTGAGCGCTCGCCTCACTTAATGTGCCGCTTAGGTTCTAATTTTTTATACATACTTTCCCTTATCAATGAGGCTTTTTAAAGAGACGGACTATTTCACTTTATCAAAAAAAATTAATTTTTTTGTTTATATATTTGTCATTCATGCTTATATTATTAGTCTTGGACTAGACATATATTTATATTTTTTCTCTCTTTATGCCTTTTTTCGTTAAATCTCACACTTTATTTGTACTTTGTGCTTAAACACAATAGACCGTGAAGCTTTTTACGCTTATTGCTTTTGATAATACTGTGGTGCACAATATTATCTTAAGACGTTAGAAAAACTCTCAGTGTCGATTAAGGGATATTATCATATTCAATTGGTCGCCAAAGACATGAACAATACTGAAAAATAAAGGGAAAATGTTCAAATATGTCATTGAACTATCAGAAATGGCTCATTTATGTCATCAGTTAAAAGTTGAGCTCATTCATGCCATCACCGTTGCAAAATCAGCTTATCCATGCCATTACTTTTTAACGGTGGTTTTCAAAATAACTTTGCCACGTGACCTTTTATTAGGGGTATACGTCATTAATTAAAATAAGCAAGAAGACTCAAATATACCATTGAACTATCAGAAATGACTCATTTATGCCATCAGTTAAAAGTTCGACTCATTATGCCATCACCATTATAAAATCAACTCACTCACGTCATTACTTTTTAATGATGGGTTTTTAAAAATAGTTTTGCCACGTGATCTTTTATTAGAAGTCTACGTCATTAATTAAAAGAAATCAATATTAATTTCAAAATATATGAAATTAGTTAGTATCGGGATTATTTATTTCAGCATTTATACCATAATGATGGGAGAAGTTATACCATATATATATACATGATGGGATAATTAGAATAACAGACTTCTTTTAAGCCATTATTTGAAAATAATTTTTCAACAATGTATGCTCTACTAATTCGTGATGGGAGAAGTTATTCCATATGCATGACGGGATAATTAGGATAACCGACTTCTTTTAAGTCGTTATTTGGAAATGATTTTTTCAATAATGTATACTCCCCTAATTCGTAATGGGAGAATGGAGAAGCTCTATTGGTACGCCTCTTTCTTTTTTTTGCTTGCCCTAATCTTTCATTGGTTTATTTTCTTGCAACTTTTGAGTATATATAGGAGTCACTGGAATTAAAACTAATCAGTTACTATAGGATATAATTTTTGAGGTTTTTGTTAAACGTAGCATTTATAATGATTTAGAATCAACTAGAAATAGCCAAAGGATATACATTAATCACTATTTTTTAATTCTGATTCGAAAAATAGTCGTTGTTGTAGGAAAAAAATAATTTAATGGGTGTGGGTCAGATTATGTTAAATGAATCGGTTGTTTTTAATGAATCTAGGATATTTTGAAATTAATATTGATTTATTTTAATTAATGTCATAGCCCTCTAATAAAAGGTCATATGACAGAACTGTTTTTGAAAATCCACCATTAAAAAGTAATAACACGGATGGGCTGATTTTATAACGATGATTGCATGAATGAGTTGAATTTTTAACTGATGACATAAATGAGTCATTTCTGATAGTTTAATGACATATTTGAGCCTTTTTCCTTATTTTAATCAATGACGTGGACCTTTAATAAAAGGTCATGTGGCAAAGCTGTTTTTGAAAATCACTATTAAAAATTAATGGCATGGATGAACTGATTTTATAACGGCGATGCCATGAATGAGCCAAACTTTTAACTGATAGCATAAATGAGCTATTTCTGATAGTTCAATGACATATTTGAGCCTATTCCCAAAAGTAAATATATAAAACAAATATGAGTTCTAACCTAATAACTTTACTTTCTTATAATATGTAGCTTACTTCTAACATTATTAAATAATTAGTTGTGATAGTTCAATGGTCAAGGATTACTCATTTTATGGGATGGTTGCGGGTTCAAATCCCCAATCCAACAATTTTGATGCTATAAATTTAGCAATAAGCCAACTATTGAAAATAAAAGCAAAAATATTGCGCAAGTCGATGGAAGCAATGGCTTCAACAAGCACACCTAGGTGCACTACCATTCATCTTAGGGTGCACTATTAACTATATCTTAATTTCTGAAGGTATATAAACATGTATATACATAATTTTTTTCAACGTTAATGGGTGCACATGCACCCCACTAATACATGTGGGTCCGCCTCTGAATTCAGTAGGAGATTTATTATTGAGAACTATAATTCAATAGGTTATAGGAGATTTATTATTGATAATATATCTTCCCTCACATCTTTCATATGCTTTATAGGGTGAATTAAATTTATTTTTAATATGTATAGGGAGGTAATAGAATTGCATAATTAATTAGGTTGTGTATTCGATTTATTTGGATAATTTTAGGATGCATTTGAATATTTAAATGTTGAATAATTAAAATGTGTTTCAACATTATGTTTTATTAATATATCGCGTTTAGTATATGGTATAAATTTATCCTGAAATAAATTTCTATTACCTACCAAATTAAACGTGGTATTAATTTTATCTCAAATTTGATTCTAAGATATTCCACTTTATTATCCTATCTAGCTTGAGATTATTTTATCTCATTTCTTAAGTGGAGTATTTATTTTCTATCGAAGTCGGATTTTTTAATACAAATTCATCATTAAAAGGCTAACATGACAAACAAAAGCTAACAATTATCATGTGACTTTTCAAATCGATCATAAAAAAGGTAACCTACGCAAAAAGCTAACAATTACCATGAAAAGGTAGGCTACGTAAATGACTAACAATTATCATGTAATTTTCCAGACTGATCATAAGATAATGGGCTAACAATTATCATGTAATTTTCCAGACTGATCATAAGATAACGGGCTAACAATTATCATGTAATATTTCAAACGGATCATGAAAAAGTGACCTACAATAATCATGTAATTTTTCCAAGGGATCATGAAAAAGTGTCCTACAATTATCATGTAACTTTTCAATCGAATCATGAAAAAGTGACCTACGTAAAAGTCTATCAATTATATGAAAAAGCAACAAACGTAAAATGCTAACAACCTCCATGCAAAAATAACCCACGTAAATGACTAACAATAGTATCATGTAAATTTTCAAACGAATCATGAAAAAGTAACCTACGTACGAGTCTAACAATTATCATAAAAAAAGTAATCTATCGTAAAGACCTAACAATTATATGTGACTTTTCATACCGATCATGAAAAAAATAAATAAGGCCTATAATACCTACCATGCATTTACAACGTACGTTAATGTAATAGTACTTCGAAATTTATTTGGATTTTCCATTTTCAAAATATACAACATTGTTAGTTATACCATGAAATTGTCATGCTAAATCATACCTACCCGTATAACATACTTTCTTCATTTTAATTTATTTATCTAATTTTAACTTGACATGAAATTTTAAAAATAATTTCTTTTTGAGTTTGTGGTCTTAAATTAAAAATATATAAAATGTATAAATTTATATAGACAATATAAATTAAGAGCAGGTTACTAATAAACTAGACAATATAAATTTAGAGCAGGTTACTAATTAGTAAAAGAAAAAACAATATAGAGGTTATTTCAAAGTCAACATTGTTACACCCCTTTTTAACCGAAAAGATATTATTTTAAAGTTTGAAAGGGTTTTTATGCACCAGTTACAGTTGACGGGTAATTTGTTACAACAGACGACCCATCTGTCACAACAGAGGAACATCTGTTTCAATATCTTTCTTTGAGGCAAATTATTTTAATTGAAAGAATACGTACTGCATCATCCAGAGGGTTAAAGAGATCAACCTCATTAATATTTTTTTTGCTGCTCTCTACTGCAGCTCTCTACTTCACATGCCCAAGCCTAAAAATTGTAAACAGAAAGCAAGCAAAAAAAAAAAGTCACAAGTATATTCAATATAAATTAATGAATGAGTAAAAATAGTGATCAATTTTACCATGAAAGCCCAAGGAAAGCCGTATAATGCTGTCGTCTTTGGATTTAGCTCTTTCAGTAAATATTTGGCAGTTAAGTAGTAGCTGTCGTATCCCTAGGAATAATCGTTGAATTTCCCCAAATCATCAGCAAACGCCAGCAAATCATGTTCTATGACTTTCCTGATGTCTCTTGCCAATAAAACGGAATGGACAAACCAAACTAAGCACAATTTCTCCCTGTAGCGCTTTGGTATGTCTTTATTCTTGAGATCCGCCATCAAATCCTCCACTTTGTAGCTAGGTCCAACAATGCCCAACAACCCATCTTTATTTACCTTGCGTTTGTTGGACCCTTTGTGGGGTGTTTTCTTGATGGGAGGTTCTTCTGGACGATCGCATCTCAAGCCCATCACAATGGCAAACTCTTTCAATCCAAAACAAACAGGCATGCCACAGTAGTTGATCCAGACTTCATCCATTTTTTTTCTGCCCTCCTTCGGACCTCTATCATCCCCTGCATACTTGATCCTGCGCTTGAGAAGGCCATATACCATGATCATTTTGAAACGGAGAGGGCAAGGCCCAGACAGCTCAAGAAAGTGTGCAAAGCAGCTCTTCTTAAAAAGTCCATCTGTGTTTTCCTTCTTCATAATACTCCTAAGTTCGTCTAAAGTTTTTCCCAACTGACATTTAAGTACAAGATCAGCAAATACTGCTTTAGGGCTATTCATCGGCATCGCAACTCGAAACCTGTCAATACTAATGGTTTTGACAGAATCGTGCTGAAATTTCAATATTATTTCACACCCCATTAGTGAGGAGGAGCTATCACTTTCCTCGGCTTCACTTTTTCCTGACTGAGATTGTTCTGAAAGTTCCTCCTAATCTATTTGTACTCTAGCCTTTTTTATTTGGTGATCGAAACTTGATCCACTTTCTCCACTTTCAGTTTCTTTTCTTCTGGGAGACACCTTTTAACTACAAACAAAAGAAAAACAAAAAATACATTGCATTTGATTTCTGCATAATTTTTTTAAAAAGGGTGAGACAAATTTCTATAAATTATTCTTACTACATAACAAAAAAAAAATACTCCAACGGACAACCCATCAGTTGGAATAGATGGGGAACCCGAATCTGTTTGAAGACCTATTTAATATCTCCCAACAGCTATTCCACCTGTTGCAACAGGTGGACAAATTTCAATAATTATTCTACGCCATATTACAAGAACATACTCTAACGGATAACCCATCAGTTGGAATAGATGGAGAATCTGTTTGAAGACCTATTTAATATCTCCCAACAGATCTTCTACCCGTTGCAATAGATGGACCACCACCACCACAACCAATGCCACCACCAATGCCACTAATACCAACACCAAGACCACCGACACTACCTCCACCAATGCCATGCAATTGCAAAGACTCGATAAAATTTTTGTTGACCCTGCAGCTCATTCATTCATCCCTAGTTCAACCTAAATTAGCTTAGGTACTATCACTATACTAACATTGAGTTGATAAGAACTCATTTTAACTCAGAGTGATCGATCGACGACTCGAGTTGGGATGAACGCAATACCAACGCCATGTAATTGCAAAGACTCGATTGAATTTGTAGTTGACCCTGCGAGCTCATACATTCATCCCTAGTTTCACCTAAATAAACTTAGGTACTATCACTATCCTAAAATTGAGTTGATGAGAACTCATTTCAACTCAGAGTGATCGATTGATGACTCGGGTAGGGATGAACGCAATACCAACGCCATGTAATTACAAAGACTCGATTAGATTTGTAGTTGACCCTACAGCTCATTCATTCATCCCTAGTTCCACCTAAATCAACTTAAGCACTATCACTATCCTAACATTGAGTTGATGAGAATTCATTTCAACTTAGAGTGATCGATCGATAACTCGGGTCAGGATGAACGCAATACCAATGCCATACAATTGTAAAGACTTGATTGGATTTGTAGTTGACCCTGCGAGCTCATTCATTCATCCCTAGTTTAACCTAAATCAACTTAGGTACTATCACTATCCTAACATTGAGTTGATGAGAACTCATTTTAACTCAGAGTGATCGATCGACAACTCTGGTCGAGATGAATGCAATACCAATGCCATGCAATTGTAAAGACTCGATTGGATTTGTAGTTGACCCTGCGAGCTCATTTATTCATCCCTAGTTCCACCTAAATCAATTGCAAAAAAATCTGTTGCAACAAACGACTGAGCTATTAAAAATTTTCAAATAGGTATTCATATCTATTACAACAGACGACATATCTGATTTAATTATCAAATAGACATTTGCATCTATTGTGACAGATGACTGAGCTGTTGGAAATTTTCAAACAGATATTTATATCTATTGTAACAGATGATATATCTGATTTAGTTAATTATTAAATGGATATTTTTATCTGTTGTCACAGATGACTGAGCTATTGAAAATTATAAATAGATATTTATATCTGTTGTAACAGATGACTGAGCTATTCGGATTTCTAAACAGATATTTATATATGTTACAACAGATGACATATCTGTTTGAAAATATTTTTTTCTCTTTTAATTTTAAAGTAAGCTTCTGGTCCGAGTAGATAATATAAAGTAGTAGTACTTACTACTAAAGGCGGTAAAAAATATTTCTTGGATATCTCAAAAGTGAGTTCATTTAGCAGTCTTGTCTTTTCAATGTCACTAGTCATAGTCTTCCTCGTGCCCCTCAAATTATTAATGAAATTAATTAATATTAATTAATGAATATTGAAAACCCCCACGTCTACGTACACAATACATCTATAGAAATTATCTCATCTCTTCCTTCAGCTGTAGTTTCTTTCATTCAACTCTCATCTTTTTCTTTCTCTCCTCTTTAGGGTCACAGCCTTTTTTCTCTCTTTTCTCTTCTGTTCTCATAAAGATCTTTTCGGATCTAAACCAATCCATATCTTTTCTCGACTGAAATTTCTGTTTTGATCCCTTTTTTGATATTAAGGTATGGTTCATTATTGCTCTTTCATTCTCGTCTTCTTCTTTGCAAGTTATTTATATCTATTTTTTTATTTAATTACTATTTACTCATATCATATTTATTAAAAAAATTGAAGAAATTTTTAAGCGTTGAATAAACAAACTGAGAATTTTTATTACAATATGCGAAAAAAGTCATTTGTTGGGAGAAGTTTAAAAGCATTGTTGGCAGTATCTTTTTTTTTGTATTTATTTTGTTTGTTTCTTTATTGTTGATACAGTTATTGATGTTGTTGGTGGGGTTGGTGTTATTGGAACTTGTGGTGTGGTGTTGTTAATGGTTCTGAAATAAAGGATGTTGTTTCTTTGTTGTTGATGATGTTGTTGGAACAAATATTGTTATTTCTTTATTGTCGATATTTATATTGTTGTTGATGTTGCAACAAATGGTGAAACTGTTGGAACAAATCAAACCACCAGAAAGGCTGGTTTGATGTATTCTATCAGACTCCACATCTGTTGCAACAGACTTCATATCTGATGCAACAGATGGATAATGTTATTTTTGTGACATCAATTTTTTTTCTCTTCTTTGTTGATATAAGGAACTGACAGTTGATCAACTTTTGTCGGAATATCGCAAGAGGCTACAGTAAAGATGGGTTTGGAGGAATAAGCTGCTTGCAAATGGAACCACTTCATATGTGGGAGGTATGTATTACTGATTTTGTAAATGTTGTTTGTACTAATTAGTCATAGATTGTGCAAATAAGATGTCTGCAATTTTACAGTTAAGATTAGTAGGTCTGAACTGATAAGGCTGAGGGACCATGAATATGGTTCTGATACCCTGTTAAGATTTAATGTCAGTTGTTGCTCATGTTTATTTGTCAAGCATTATGAAGGGATCTAGTTTTGGTGTCATTGTAAAGAGATTCAATAGCGATTGTACTAACTTTTAGGGCGAATTGGACCCTTAGAAGTCCTTCGAAGCTTAGCACTGCATCTAACAAGAACGGAAAACCAATATAGTTACTGCCCTGGCCAAAATTTATATGGAAGGGTTGCTCGCTCGGGGTGAAGATTATATGCCAGAAGGTGCGGTAGGAGAATGTCTTCGAGGGAAAATGGGTGGTTGATGGAAGATTATATCATCTGAGAGCTAATTAAAGAAGAGACATAGGGTAGAAATTAACTTCTAGTGAATCTGGCCGGTGGAATTATCTTAACAGATACGAAATCTGAATCAAGTGCAAATATAAAAGTGTATTCGGTTGTGTAATTTCATCTGTTGTGTCTCTGAAGGAAAAGTAATGCAAATGGACACTTTTCTAGGGAGCTGCGTGGTTAGGATTATCACCTAGGTAGAAAATAGGAGAAGACCAACAAAGCACCTCACGGGCATCGAGGGTTGAAATGATGTTCAGCGAGTCTAGAAAACTTATGCCAAATACAACTGTAGTTAAAATAAGAAATCTAAGAGAAGGCGGCAATTTTTGAATTTTAAATTTCATCCCATGCCTTCTTGTTTGTGTTTTCGATTAGGTCCACTGTTTGTTGACCTGATCGGAACCACAAATGAGATTGAAAGGCAAATAGAGTATAATTGCTTTCTTAGCAATATGGTTATAATTGATTGTGTTTTCTTGCCTTAACATGCTTTCAACATTCCTTAGAGAAGATCAGACGTTTGCTGTAGTATGTGAATCCCAATAATTTTCAAGTTTGCCTCAAGCTTGTTGATTCAGTATTCAAGTTGGTTGTTGCTGTCTTTAAAGTTGGTCAAGTGTTTCTCATCTCTTGTGAGCTCGATCAGGGACACCACCCTCAAAGTTGTGGCATTCTAGAAGCCCTTCAAAATACTTTCTTCAGAAGACTTAAAGGATACATGGAGGGTCGCTGTGTTTGTTTTAGGTCAAAATATGTTGATGCACATTGAAGATGTGGTCCCAACAGTTGAACAACACACTTTTATCGAGCGTTTCTCAATGCATCTTGCTCAACCAATTTGATAAATTAGTAAGCATGGAGTTACATAGCGTGTGATCTAAACCGGATCTACCAAGCCTATCAAACATTACGTAACTCTAATCTCATTACCCTATCAAGAAAATATGACCGAGTTAGTGCACAAATCGAATGAGCTCAATATCTCAGCCTTTCTGCTGATCGCTCTTCTCTAATATAGATGACAAGATATCTGCTATGTAAAAGTCTACATCGTCTCCAGACATGCTTGCCTGGGAGCAATTCTTCTGAAGGTATCTGTTGATGTCTTCTGAAGAATTGCTCCCAGGCAAGCATGTCTGGCGATGGTGTAGACTTTTGCATAGCAAATATCTTGTCATCTATATTGGAGAAGAGTGATCAGAAGAAAGGCTAACAGATTGGGCTTGTTTGATTTGTGCACTAAGTCGGGCATATTTTTTTGATAGGGTAATGAGTTTGGAGTTACGTAACATTTGATAGGCTTGGTAGAGCCGGTTTAGATCACATGCTGCGTAGCTCCATGCTTACTAATTTATCAAATTGGTTAAGCAAGATGCTTGGAGAAACGCTCGATAAAAGTGTGTTGTTCAACTGTTGGGACCATATTTTCAATATGCATCAACACATTTTGACCTAAAACAAACACTGCGACCCTCCATGTATCCTTTAAGGCTTCTGAAGAATGTGTTCTGAAGGGATTCTAGAATGCCACAACTATGAAGGTAGTGTTCTTGATCGAGCTCACAAGAGACGAGGAACTCCTTACCAACTTCGAAGACGGCAACGACCAACTTGAATACAGAATCAGCAAGCTAGAGGCAAGCTTGAAAATTATCGAAATTTACATACTACAGCAAACATCTGATCTTCTCCAAGAAATGTTGAAAGCATACTATGGAAAGAAAACACAATCCATTAATACATATTTCTAAGGAAGTAATGATACTCTATTTGACTTTCAATCTCGTTTGTGGTTCCGATCAGGTCAACGACAGTGGATCTGATCGGAAATTCAAACAAGAAGGCATGGGATAAGATTTAAAATACCAAAATTACCGGCTTCGCTTAGTTTCCTTATTTTAATTGCAGTTGTTGTTGGAGTAAGTTTTCTAGACTCGCTGAACATCATTTCAACCCTCGATGCCCGTGAGGCTGCTTTGTTGGTCTTCTCCTATTTTCTAACTAGGTGATAATCCCGACCACGCAACTCCCTAGCATAGTGTCCATCTGCATTATTTTTCTTTAATAGACACAACAGACGAAATTACATTATTGGATACACTTTTATATTTGCACTTGATTCAGATTTCACATCTGTTAAGATAATTCCATCGGCTAGATTCGTTAGAAGTTACTTTCTACCCTATATCTCTTCTTCAATTAGCTCTCAGATGATATAGTCTTTGATCAACCACCTTTTTTCCCTTGAAAGCATTCTCCTACCGC
Organism: Capsicum annuum; assembly: GCF_002878395.1. Taxonomy (NCBI): domain Eukaryota; kingdom Viridiplantae; phylum Streptophyta; class Magnoliopsida; order Solanales; family Solanaceae; genus Capsicum; species Capsicum annuum. The sequence goes on along the minus strand of NC_061122.1, from coordinate 227,677,841 downwards.
ACCTTCTGGCATATAATCATCACCCCGAGCGAGCAACTCAACCATATAAATTTTGGCCAGGGCAATAACTATATTGGTTTTCCGTTCTTGTTAGATGCAGTGCTAAGCTTCGAAGACCCTCTAAGGGTCCAATGCACCCTAAAAGTTAGTCTAATCGCTATTGAATCTCTGCAGTGATGACAAATATTGATCCCTTCTCAAATCTTGACACTCATAAATACGAGCAACAACCATCTGTAATTCGTAACAGGGTATCTATACCATCTTCATGAAGTCCTCAGCCTTATCAATTTCGAACCCATCAAACTTAATGGTGCAATGCAAGATCTTATTTGAATGATCAATGCCTAATCGGTTAAAAACTGCATTCACAAAATATTGTACTTTGTGTGTGTTGTCCCAGTAACCTTTTCAGTAATACATACTTAACTCCCACACATATGATAGTGGATCCATCTGCACGCACCTTATTCTTCCTAGTCCATCTATGGCTTAAATTGAATAAATAGATGACTAGCTAGTTGCAACAGATGACACATCTGTTTATATTATCAAATAATTGGAGACATCTGTTACGACAGTTGATCAACCTGTTGCAGAAATCAAACAGATATATAAATCTGTTGCAAAAGATTGCCAGTATGTTGTAAGTTATCTAACAGAAAGAATATATTTTGCAACAGATTACCCATCTGTTAGATTTATTTTAAAGCAATTTTTTTTTCTTTTCGAGATACAATAATTTATACATAGGTCCCTCCTTACAAATATGGATGATGCAGATTCGTGCAAGAATATTCATATCGAGTCCTTGCGTGAACTTTAAAGGAAGTTTGATGAACTCTAGAGAGATTTGGCTGACTTCGGAGCAAGGCTGCCGGATGAAAAATGTCTGATTGACAATAATAATAATAGTAGTAATAATAATTAGGTAATGCTTTTTATTTTAGCGCATGTATGTATTTTCCTCTTTTTGTATTCAGATCTACCCAAGGGATTCAAAAATATATGAACATTAATTTCATTTTGTTGTCGACTTTGAATTTTTTATTCTTATTTAGTATTTAATAATAATCATTCTGTTTATTTCTTATTCTCAATATGTCAACGGTTGGTGGTAGGGATTGAGCAGCAATTTGTGTCTACAGAGGTTAATCTGCTACGACAGATCGATCATATGTTGCACCTGACGGTTATTAATAAAAAAAGGGGTTATTGTTGTTATTGAGAGGATGAAAAGAAAAAGACATGACTTTCCAATTATTCAATATGAAAAATATTTTGTAAATAAATAATAAGGAAATAATGATAAACACAATTTATAACCACAATTTTAATAACTGATCGTGACTTTTCACCATTTTTGTTTTTGAATTTATTTTTTAAAATTATTTATTATATAATAAAATGGTTATTAATTTATTAAGGAATTTGAAAAGGTATTTTTTTATTTATAAAATGAAAAAGGCTCAAAAATACCCTGAACTATCTGAAATAGCTCAAAAATGCCCCTCATTAGATTTTTGGCTCAAAAATTCCCCTCCGTTAAATATTTGGCTTAAAAATACCCCTCCCTCTAACGAAATTCGGAAAAGGATCAAAAATACCCCCGAACTATCTAAAATGGCTTAAAAATACCCCCCCTGTTAAATATTTGACTCAAAAATACCCCTCCCCTTAACGATATTCCACCAAGCATGCCACCTAGATAAAAAAAAACTACGTGACTATGTCACATTACCATCCACATGTAAAATGTTAGTATTTTTTTTAATTATATGACATTCCTTTCTTCTTTATTTTTATTTTTATTTAAAAACGTCAGTGAAACGGACAAAATTTACACGACTTTTTCATTTTTAATCAAAGTAGACAAGCGGTGGTTACATAATATTTTTTTTTGAAAAAATTTATTAAATGTAACATCGCTATTATCAAATTCCTTTGATCATCTTAAAAACAAGATTTTTCCTGCTAATAGGTTTAAAAGTGTGAAACCCAACAAAAGAGTCTTATTAAACTGATAAACCCATTAATTATTAGGCCAGTATAAAAGTTAAAATTAAGATTTACTCGTAAAAGTAACAAATTTTAAACTAAACTTCAAATTAGTTACTCAAAAGATGTGTTTGACTTTGCTAGCTTTTACTTAAAATGCTTATGTTAAAACGATTTAATAAATACCTCCTCTAATCTAAAACTAATGAATCTTTGAATGTGGCAAACATCTTCAAAAAGTTAATGAATGACATAATTAAATAATAATTTATCAATATTAAGTATCATTTTACTTCTTTTCAAACTTGTTCTAAAAATAATAAGATTATTCATCAAAATTGAATTTAGAAAAATGAATTCATTTCGAATGATTAAACAAGTGTTAAAAGGAATTCATTTATTTTGAAAAATAATTTGCATGTAGTAAATTCAACTCAATTATTAGTACATCAACATTTGCTAGCTTAAAAGTTAAAATTCTAACTCCTCCTTCGAGTCAACATCAGATCAAGATCAAACTGTCCCTCATCCGAAACGACAATAACAAGATAAAATTTTGAACTTTTAAAATACTAATGAAAAGGTGAAATCTAGAACTTTTAAAACACTAATGCAGTAATTAGCAAAAGATTGATTTTTTGGTTTTTTCGTTTCACTGCTTTGCAAAAAAATAAAAATAAAAATAAAAAAGAAAGGAATGTCATATAATTAAAAAAAATACTAACATTTTACTTATGGATGGTAATGTGGCATATTCACATGATTTTTTTTATCTAGGTGGCATGCTGGTGAAATTTCGTTAAAGGGAGGGGTATTTTGAGCCAAATATTTAACAGAGGAATATTTTTGAGTCATTTCAAATAGTTCAGGGGTATTTTTGATCCTTTTCCGAATTTCGTTAGAGGGAGGGGTATTTTTGAGTCAAATATTTAACGGATGAGTATTTTTGAGTCAAAAATCTAACGAGGGACATTTTTGAGCTATTTTAGATAGTTCTGGGGTATTTTTGAACCTTTTCCGTTAATAAAATAAAAAAAGTAAGCAAATTTGGATTAATGATATGATGATAGTTATTTTTTTTTTTAAAGTAGATTATATGTTGCAACGAATAAATTATCTAATGCAACAAGTTCACTATTGTTGCAACAGATGATATATCTGTTGTCACAGATAATTTATCTGATGCAACCGATATCTAATCTATCGTCACATCTCAATAAAAATGGTTCTTGAAAAGAACTAATTAATAATAATAATCTGAAAAGTCATGACTTATCACAATATTTCTTAATTTAATTAAGTCATTACTTTTCACATTAATCAGAAGTGTAATTAATAAATGGAGGTGAACAGTTAGATTATATGTTGCAACAGATAGGTTATCTGATGCAACATATTTTATATTTGTTGCAATAAATAATATATCTGTTGTCACAGATGTGTTATCTGATGCAACAAATATAGAATCTGTTGCCACAACTCAATAAAAACGGTTCTTCGAAAGAACTAACTAATAATAATAATTTGAAAAGTCATGACTTATATCATAATATTTATTTTCTTAATTTAATAAAAAAATGTAATTAATGTATGGTGGTGAATGATCGCGCCTTTTTGCCTCTTATTCAAATTCAATCCTCTATAAATAGGTCCCTCCTTACTCAATCGTTCATTCAACTACACTCTATTTATTTATTGCATCTTATCTTTCATATTACACTCTAGAAGATAAGATTATGTCTGACCCAGTGTGGGACGTTGCTTTTCTGCAAGATGCCATGAATGAACTTCGAAATCAAGTTCATGACCTGCAATGGGAACTGGGAGGAGTTAGAGCAAGAATGCTCCGTGAGATACGCAGGCTGAGGAGGGCCTTGCTACTTCCGGTTGAAGATTGGCTGGCTGACAATGATGATGATGATAATAATAATAATAATTAGATTATTATTTTTCTTTTAGTCTATTGTATGTATTTTTTTTAATAAATAAATTATGTTTGATCTTTAACATTTTAATCCATATTTAATTTTCATTCTGTCTATTATCTTCTCAACAAACATGTCCACGATTCAACGATTTAGAATCTAGTAGCAATAGCAAGATTTATCTGTTAGGTTTGTGGAAGGGGTTGATGTGTTGTTCAAAACAGATTACTCATGTTGCAACAGATAAGAAGTCTGATACAACAGATAAATAGTCGGTTTCAACAGATGACTAGTTTGTTGCTTTGCTTGGCTCTGCCGTTTTAATTCGTACTCCCTCCGTCTCAAATTACCCATCCCAAATTGAGATGCCACATTGATAGAAAAATAATTAATAACATGTCACATTGATGCAACAGATAATACGTTTGATACAACAGATAAATAGTCTGATACAATAGATAAATCTCATGATGCAACAGATTACTCATCTGATGCACCAGATGATTGATCTATTTAAATTGTGGGCACTTATGCTGGATTCATGATCGGGGTTCTATCCATTGTTGAAAAAACAGAAGTGTACCCAGATGACAAATACGAATAAAAATAATAATTTTACTTACCAAAGTCACATATAAAGTAATGACAAAGTGGAAAGTGATGTAGTAAACAAAATTTGACCTAAGAAATTGGTCAGATCGCAGCAGTAGTGTTGTACCACCACCACCAACAACAACAACAACAAATGGTCGACAAGAAGAAGATGAAGATGATAATGAAGTAGAAGATGATGATAATGAAGCAGAAGATGATGAATAAAGTAGCAGAAGCAGAAACAATGAACAACAAAAATCACTAAGAGAGAGAAAACAACAATGGATTAGAAGAGAGAGAAAGACGCCTTTTTCCCCCCGTTTCACATTATTTTAAGTATACATTGGGATCAAAGTGTAAATTTATAAACTTGTGGATTATTTTTAAACTTCTCCGACTTTCTTAATCCATAATAAAGTAATTGTCACCTCCAACGAATAATTAAGACTTGTGTTACCTACACCTCATTTTAAAACTTTTTTATTACCTGTGGCCTAAACCCCCAAGTAAGCTACATATTATAAAAAAAAAGTAAAGTTATTAGCTTAGAACTCATATTTGTTATATATATATTTACTTTTGGGAAAAAACTCAAATATGTCATTAAACTATCAGAAATAGCTCATTTATGCCATTAGTTAAAAGTTTGGTTCATTCATGCCATCGCCGTTACAAAATCGACTCATCCATGCCATTAATTTTTAACGGTGATTTTCAAAAACAGCTTTTCCACGCGACCTTTTATTAAAGGTCCACATCATTAATTAAAATAAGGAAAAAGGCTCAAATATGCAATTAAACTATCAGAAATGGCTCATTTATTCCATCAATTAAAAGTTCAGCTCATTTATGCCATCGTCGTTATAAAATCAACTCACCCATATCATTACTTTTTAATAGTGGGTTTTCAAAAACAGTTCTATCATTTGGTCTTTTATTAGAGATCCGTGACGTTAATTAAAATAAATCAATAATAATTTCAAAATATCTTAGATCCATTAAAAAAGTCGATTCATTTAACATAACCCGACCCACACCCATTAAAATATATTTTTTCCTACAACAACAACTATTTTTCTAATCAGAATTAAAAAATAGTGATTAATGTATATCCTTTGGCTATTTCTAGTTGATTATAAATCATTATGAATTTTACACTTAATAGAAACCTCAAAAATTCTATCCTACAGTAATTGGTTAGTTTTAATTCCAGTGACTTCAATATTTACTCCGAAGTTGCAAGAAAATAAATCAATGAACGATTAGGGCAAGCAAGAAAAAGAAAGAGGCGTACCAATAGAACTTCTTCATTCTCCCATCATGAATTACGGGAGTATACATTATTAAAAAAATTATTTCCAAATAACGACTTAAAAGAAGTATGTTAGCCTAATTATCCCGCTATGCATATGGAATAACTTCTCCCATCACGAATTAACGAAGCATACATTGTTGAAAAATTATTTTCAAATAACGGCTTAAAAGAAGTCTGCTATTCCAATCATCTCGCCGTGTATATGGGATAACTTCTCCCATTATTATGGTATAAATGCTGAAATAAATAATCCCCATATTAACTAATTTCACATATTTTGAAATTAATATTGATTTCTTTTAATTAATGGCGTGGACTTCTAATAAAAGATCACGTGGCAAAGCTATTTTTAAAAATCCATCATTAAAAAGTAATGGCATGAATGAGTTGATTTTATAACGGTTATGGCATGAATGAGCCGAAGTCTGAATTATCGTTTTAAATAATAATTCTTCTATATCCTACTGAATTATTGTTATCAATAATAAATCTCCTATTAATTATTGTTCTCAACAACGTTGGGTCATAATATGTTTTGATAAAAAACTTAATTGGAATTAAAGAAAATTAAATTTTGTTTTAGTTTATCCCATTCTATAACCTAATTTCATTCAAATATTATTTCATTCTATTTTGTTTAAATTAATACAGGTTAGATTACTGTTTATACATTGGAATGTTATTTTTCTAAAAAAAATTCTTACGTGGAATTTCTCTAATAATAATTGACAAACGTACTTATAAGTAGTAGTTAAGGTATAATAAGGATAAAGCTTTTTCTAATTAATATTTTTTAAAAATATATTTTAAAAATACAAAAAATATAGTCTAAAGGAGTATATCTAGTGGATAGTAAAGATCAGATAATAATCTTACTTTCCTCCTAGTTTCGATTTGACTTATGCTCATTTTGCACCCTTATATTTTTTTTTATTATTAGTCAGAGAATTTGAAGAATTTCGTGTTCAATTATTGACCATGCACATGTTGGATAAGTTGGCTAATAAAACAGTCTATAAGCATGTAGGGACCTATAATGTAGTACCTCAAAAAAACAATTGTAAAACTTTAAAACATGTTTTAAAGGGTTGGAGTTCCCACCTACCAATACATTTTTTACTCCATTTTTTTTTTAAAATGACTTATTTTAATTTTACACAATTTTTTTTTAAAATTACATATTGTGGTCTTATATTAAAGTTATATTAAATATACTAAAATATTCTTTAATCTTGTGATCTTAAACATATCATTTAGGAAATTGAACACCAAGTATTGACAAAAAAAAAAGAATCTTTCTTTTTGAAACGAATTAAAAAAAAGTAAATCATTATTTTTAAAATGGAGGAAGTATTACTTCTTATATTACTTCCTCCGTTTAAAAAAATGACCTATTTTTTCACTTATTTTAATTTTTTTGTGACACATTTAAAATACTTCCTCCGTCCCAAATTATGTGTCATCATTTTTTTTTTAGTCCGTTCTAAAATAAGTATCGTTTTTCCTTATTAGGCAATTTTTTAAAGACACAATTACCCTTTTACCCTTATTGGTCTCATTTAATTAAAAAAAAATATTGACATATTTTTTGATAAAGTGTAATTTGATAAACTTTACCAAGACTTCCCTTTTTTTTAAACTCTGTGTCCGATCAAATAACAACACATAAAATTAAATAATATTTTAATACACTTAACATAACTTTAATTTAAAATTATATAATTGAAAAATCTTATATTTTAACCTCAGTATCAAATTAAAAAAATCATTCTTTTTAAACAAAAAAAGTACATTTAAAGTCAGCTTTTTGAAAGTGAGACCAAGTGATCTACTTGTCGAGTAAAGAAGTGTCTTACATGTGACTTTGACATTTGATTTGTAGGGTATTTTCACCTACCATTTGTCTCCGACATACTTCCGTTCATTTTTATTTATCATACTAATTTAACTACACGTATTTCATACGTGTAATATTTAATTATTTAAAATCAAATAATTTTACCTATTGTGGTGATATTTAATAAAGTATAAAAGTTTAAATCACTTTTTAAAAATCTTTCACACTTTAATATAATAATGTAAACATAAACATATACACATATATGTTTTACCATTAGAAGTTTTAAGTGGTTGATGTATCGTTACTTTTACGTTTGTCATATAGTTATTCTTTTCCTTTTTGCCACAGGCTAAGAGAGACGCATCAACACAAAGCTGTAACCAATTGAGTAATAATTGAGATCAAGCCGCCCAAAATGTGATCTGCCAATTGCTCAACATACTTGAGGTATTATTTTTCTTTTAATAATTCCTCATGGGGTATGATTTCTTTTATTAAATAATTCCTTTATTTTATTTTGATACGGCAAAGAGCAATAGATCCACGGTTGGGACAATGCACTGTTTTAATATTTACATTACTGCTACTTTGAAAAAAAATTAATACTTTATTGAATAATTTTAATTTGAAAAGAAAAAATATAAGAGGGGTTACATGCAAAGGTCCATGCATATCTAAAATTACGTGACACGGAAGATTGATTGAAAATTTCTTCTCTCTGTCTGTGTATGCTTTACACAATTTCTATATTTTTATATTATATTATTATAACATATCTATTGACATTAACTCTTCTATATAATTTCAAGGTTGGTAATTTCTTATTTTATCTGTATTTTATTACTAATAATATAATTATTATTGAATTTGAGAAAAAATAATTGGTTTGGAACCATTATGTTTTAAATTTATTCTTCAAGAACAATATTATCAAAAGAGATGATAATATGTTGGGTTCAAGTCCCATCAATTTATGCCTAAGACGCCTTTATATAGATAAGACGTTGAGTTTGAATCTCAATGCACCATATTGATGATATTATGATGATAAGACAAAATAATGAATATTTAGTGAAGCATGTCCCATTAAATATGCTTCATTCCTTGAATTGAATGTGGTAGCAATAAATTATATGTATGCCTCAATTTGCTCTTGTAGTAGCTATCATAATTTGATATGCTTAAGGCATGATTATATTTCATTCCTGGAGAATGGAAAACTTATTAATGCAAACGTGCACTTGATTGTGATGATATCACAACTCACCTCTGAAAGAGGCAGAATAATTGAGAAGAGTTATTGGTAAATCTGAAAGTTACTAAAGTAAAAGGTACATGTCATGGTAAACTTGGAGTTTGCTAGAACAAAAGTTCATAAGTTGACATGAACGATTGCGAGATTTTAAAGATGTGCATATTAAGTATTAAACATATATTGAAGAATTCAAAAATTCTTCATGAACTTTAATGTTGCTTGTTCTCATGATACGTTGGTTGGACCAACTAATATTGGGATTGGATCCCTTAAAATCTGAAAAGTATAAAAGATGAATATGGGTCTGTTCACCAGTCATGTGATCAATTAAGATGCATCAATATGAGATGATCACTTATACGTTTATTGTCAACCTGCAGTTTGACATTCATAAAGTTTCTTGCTCAATAAAATCGAGTTAAGAGCATAACTTTCAGATTGTGTAATCAAGATAATTCATCTTGATTTGATGATGATGGTTTGACATTAAGTGTCTTTGATAAATAATTAAACCATTGCTATAAGAACAAAGCTTCATGTGTTGGTCCGAAATATGATATGTTGCATACAATAGCATTTGTATGCATTAGACCAATAAATTATGATTAGTTCTTCCCTCTCAATTGGTTCAAGGTCAGGAACCAACTATTCCATTTAATAGTTTTGATGTGCGATATACGATTAAATAATATACCATGATGCACAAAGATGGATTCCTCAAAGAAGGTGGAGGATGTATGTTAGTTTTCCTAACATAAGGGGGAGGTTATAAGCAGCTATGAAATATCTTAGGAATTATCATAAGATCCTCATTCAAAAGATAATTCAAGTCAAATGCCAATAGCATCACATATTAAAGCTGCAAGTGCTCTTATTTTGTGTCCCTAAAGGCTAAAGTCTCTGCATACATGAAGCGAGGTAGACTAATCGGTTCCAAATAAAATAATCCTTGAAAAATAAGGAGCAAATAATCATAATAAGATGGCAATGTGCTCTTGAAGAGCCTACGATATAACACTTCATGAAACCTTATAAGAGATTCATGTACCTGAAAATAAAGAAGTGATGAGATCTCAAAATGTTATGTCGCATTGTGAACCAACACAAAATGAGAAATCGTCAACGATATCTTTGATACAATATTGGCACAATATTATAAAAGATTATGAGGATTTGAATTCTATGTTAATTTAAGCATGCCGACGTAGAAATATTTATCAAGTGACATGAAAGGATGCAACTTGGTAAGCGTAAAACTTATTTGATTTGCAGTCCAGGCACCTGAAGATGTCACATATGAAATGTTGAATATTGTCACTTGACAAAATTTATATGAAAACTTCTTTAAGGATTCAAAATATAAAAGTTTCTGGGAAACTTATTGATAATCCTTATATTGTATAAGCTTATAGCTTGAAAATTATTGAAACTCTTGAAAAATTTTCAAAGCAATAGATTATTTGCTGAAATGAAAATATACCAAATCAGATTGATTATGAAATACCATATCTTAGTGCAAATGATGCACTCATGTATCTTGCAATACTACAGGGTCCTATCGGGCCTTCTCAGTCAATTTGTTAGAAAGGTATATTTCTGCTTCTACTAGGAGACATCAAGATAGGACAAAACACATGAGCTTGTTTTATTCTAAAGATTGCAGTCCCGATCTTATTATTCATGCTGATGCTGGGTACTTATCTGACCCGCATAAAGTTCGGTCTCAAACAGGCTATGTGTTCATATGTGGCGGTACTGTTATATCTTGGAGATATACAAAACAGTCTGTCATAGCCACTTTATCGAATCATGCTGAGATATTATCTATTCATGAATTAAGCTGAGAATGTGTATGATTGAGGTCCATGATACATCTTATTCAAGAAAAATGTGGTGTAAATATGACAATCAACCCACAATTTTATACAGAGCTAATGCAGTATACATAGCACATCTTAAGGGAGGATTCATAAAAGGAGATAGAACGAAGCACATTTTGCCAAAGCTTTTCTACATTCATGAGCTACAAAAGAATGGTGATATTAACGCACAACAGATTCGTTCAAGTGACAATGTGGCTGATTTATTCACCAAATCTTCTCCAATTGCAACTTTCAAGAAGATGTTGCACAAGATTAAGATGCAAAGGTTCAAGGAAGTTCTCATTAGGGGGAGTTGATTCGCGTTGTACTATTTTTTCCTTACGAGGTTTTGTCTCACTGGGTTTTCCTTGTAAGGTTTTTAATGAGGGAACCTATATGCGTATTGTTAGAGATGTGTACTCTTTTTTCTTTACTAGATTTTTTTTTCACTGGATTTTATCTAGAAAGATTTTAACGAGGCACATTATCTATCTAGACATTCAAGGGGGAGTGTTATAAATGTATTTACATTATAGTGAATGTCTATCAAGATCTAATAAGATCTAGTTGATATCTATCAGGATTTGATGTATCTGTCTTTTAGTTAGAAACTAGGAGTATTTTTTCCTATAAATATAGGGATTTTATTCATTGTATTCTCAATCAAGATGGTCTCGAAATAAAGAAGTCTCCCTCTTCTCTTTCTATTTATTCTTTATTGTTTTATAACAAAAAAGTATTAGTTATTTATTTTGATGACTTCTAATAAGAAAAGATTTTACCATAAATATATTTAATTAATTTTTAACTCTTAAATATTAGAAAAAATAGTGAAAGACGATTTTGTCTAAAGTAAGAATTTTTAATGAAGGACAAAAAATTCAAACAACATTTCTAAGTCTCTTCACACTTTTAATATATTATAGATTATAGATTATAGATATAGATTTTTCATCTAACAATACTTTTCTATTATAATAAAAATAGATATTTAATAATACTCAATGACAGAACTAAGTGTGCAAATTTTATTTTCAATTATATTAAGAGTGTACTAAAAACTAAATACACATTTATTATGATTAACATTTAATCTCTATTCATCATATAATTTTTCGACGAAGAATGTGCATCTGATTGCCCTTCGCTAAAGGTGGCCCCACCCCTGACAATACTTGTCCAGTTATAAAACCAATAACTAATTTATTATTTTTTGTCCATTTTACCCTTGCTATTAAATACTATTCATTAATAAATGTATTTTGCAGAACAATAAATTAGATTATATTCAAAGAGTGATACAGTAAATTTACCTATATTATTTATGTTTCTTAATTTGTGTGTCAAGTCAACAATTGACAACTATTATTGGATGGAGAGAGTATTAACATGACTATTTTATCATGGTGCCCCTATTAATCTAATTGATGGTTATTATTGTGTCTTGAAATTAATTTAGAGAATAAACAATTATTATTAAAGGTAAGATAGAAAAAAAAGTTGTCTTTTTTTTTAAATGTCAAAAATAACAAATAAAAATAAAAATTTATTCAGAAAATTAATGACAAATAATTCTGAACGAAGGGAGTATTTACTTTTGAGAATTGCTCATGAAATAATAGTGCTATGAAATAATAGTGCTAGGTAGAAAAGGCCAAAAAGAAATTAATTTGAAGTGAGTAGAGTCCATGAAGTTTAGGGCAAAATGAGCCCCAAATCAAACAAATATTCAGCTCAAATTTTACAAGTTTTTGTATTAATTTTATTTGCTTCATGGCTGACTTTAATTTTGTTTCTTAAATTGGTGCTCTTTAATTTTTCTATTTTTATTTAATAAATATTTATGGGTCAAGAAATCCTAAACTATACTCTAATTTTACATGATAAAAGTTTCCTAAATTTTTGCCTTGTTCTAGAAAAGTTTTGTAGAAAAACGTTATGCCTCTTAAGATATAACTTTGCCTATTAAGACATAATGTATGGCTCTATCCTTCCCTGAATTCTGTGTATAAAGCTTAGTTTATAGGGACTGCCCTTTTAAGAGATAACTTGTGTTTTGTGAATTTTGCCGTACGGATTTTATACGTTGCAAATTTTTAGATGATAGAAGTTTTTTTCGACCACTTTTTGTTACTTAAATGCAAATGAACCAAAATTAAAGACTCCATTTTAAAATCTCCACAAAGGGTAACACCCTATCATATGAACATTCATGCGCTGCACCCAATATTTTGTAGGAAAAAAATCGTAAACATGCACCTTATCATATTTACATAAATCCTCATTCTTATTAAGTAATTATAATAATTTCAACTAATTATATATTCGTTGGATGTATCGGAAGCTAATTATATATCTTGACAGATTCAAAATCGAAAAAGATATTTCGGGAGCTAATTATGTATCTTTACAAAGAAAAAATTTATCTTCGTTGGATGTGTTATGTATCTCGACAGATCCAAAAATCAAAAAATATCTGTGGAGAACTAATTATGTATCTTTACAAATAAAAATATGCATCTTCGTTGGATGTATCAAAAGCTAATTATGTATCTTGACAGACCTAAAATTAGAATTTTCAATAATTATATAAAATATCAAATTTTTCTATAAGTAAGCTCCAAAGTCCAAACTGTCGAAATTTATATTGTTTGCCTTATTTTGTAGTATCAAATCTGTCTAGAAATTAGCCCAAATATATATCTAAAGATTACAAAATCACACAACTTATCTTTCAATAATTACAAAAACTCTCAACTCCTCAAACTTATTACAAAAATCTCATTTTTGGTGTTTCTCTCTCTAAAAGCAAATATACATAAGTAGGTTGATTTCTTTCACCGTTTTTCACCCTTAAAATACGGCTTCATTCAAGCATTGGTTACCATTTTGAATACAACTGTACTTGGCTCCAACTTACAACATTAAATTTTATCTTAATCTCCCTTAATCATTCTGATTTTTAAGTGTTGAGGTTAGTAATTTTTCTTAATCATTTACTGAACCGATTTTTGGGGATTTTTGAATGAACAAATTATTGCATTAAGTATTTTTTGGGGTTTCTTCTTTAACGAAATTTTCAAAATCGTCCATTTGAAGTACGATATTAACAACTTAGTACTTTGTTAATGGAGGATTCTCCTTAATCAAATTTTGGGATTTTTTGAAAGAACAAATTGTTGCATGTTCTTATTAAGTATTTTTTGGGGGGTTTTTATTTAACAAAAATTGGTTGTTATATTATTATTGTTCCTTTTTTGTTTCAAAATCGTCCATTTGAAGTAGAAATAAACATATTTGTACTTTGTTAATGGAGGATTCTCCTTCTTTTAGCTTAGGATTAACTCAGTTAGATACAAATCCGGTAATTGGGTTCATTCTCAAAGTTTTTGACTACGAGGAATCTAACTTTGTTGAAAATAGATCTAAATTTCGTAACGACCCCAACAAGATGAAAGAGATTAGAAAAGTTGCTACTGAAAAGTCAAAAAAAGCAGTTGAAAAATCATCAAGATTATCCAAAAACGATGATTCTGGACGTCCACGTCTTCCTAAGGTATATATAATTTTTTCGTTTTTGTATATATTGGGTATATAAATTTGTGGTGAGCTTTTTGTTTGAAATACGGTGATCTATATAGTTTAATATACATAAATGAATAATGGATTTATGTAAATTCATATGTATGTGTTACACATAATTACTCAGCATATATACATAAGTTAGTTTTTCCATTACGTTATGTTATGTTAGTTTGATGCACTGAACATGCAACATGTATATGAATAACATATACATAAACTTCAATATGTTCTTAAACTAATACTGTGATGTGTACTTCATATACAACATATTTTTTGTGTATATGTGTATATTTTTTAAAGGGGTAGTTGAGGTAATGGATATCAGCTATGTATATGTTGACATATACATCACTTCTGATATTTTGTTTGCTGTGTTTTTGAACCAATAATCCTCGCAATTCAATTTGACGTATATTTTAGTAATATACATAACTTTAGTATTTAATTTGACAACACATGCTCACATTGACATATATATATTGGGTATATAAATTTGTGGTGATGTTTTTATTTGAACTACAGTGTTTTACATAGCTTATGTTTTGTTATTTTAGTTTGGTGCATTGAACATGCCATGTGTTTATGAATAATACATACATAAACTTCAATATGTTGGTAGACTACTACTGTGATGTGCAGTGCATATACATCATGTTTTCTGTGTATATGTGTATATTATATAAAAACGTAGTTGAGGTAATGGATATCAGCTATATATATGTTGACATATACATCACTTCTGATATATTGTTTTTTGTGTTTTAGAACCAATAATTCTCACAATTCAATTTTATGTATATGTTATTCATATCAAAAGTTTAGTGTTATTTCATTTGACAACATATGCTCACATATCATGTGTTGTTTCATTCTCAATAGGGTATGAAATACAGGATAAGAAAAGTCCCTGCGCATCCATTGCATTTTGGTAGTTATTGCAACCGAAAATTTGGAGAAGAAATAAATAATTGTCTTGGTGAAGAAGTTGTAAATCTGTTCCGGAAAATAATTTTTGGTTCATTCCTAGACATGCCGCATTGTAATTATCAGGGTCAATTATTCAAATGCTTACTCATGCTCGAGATAAAACAAGACAACCCGGAGGGAATACACGTTTACGTGCAAGAAACCGTACTCAAATTTTCTATTATTGAGTATGTCATTATATTCGATCTAAAATGTTCAGAGAACATCAAGGAGCACATCTTTTCTGATACAACAAAGTCCTCATTAATGGCGATGTATTTTCCAAGATCAAGGAGTTCTTTCAAATGAGTCTCTTTATAGAGCGATTCAAGTTGGGCAGCTTTGAAAATAATTCTGATGCTCTGAATATGTCAATAATTTACTTCATTCACACCTTTCTATATTCACAAATACGTGATTCTACCATTAGCAAATCTGATTTTGTGATTGTTAAGAATGGTAGTTACAAACAATTTTCATGGGGAAAGAGTTCATTTGAAAAGCTTATTGCATCGTGGGAGACAGGATTTTTTTGTATACTCGATGGGGGAAATGCCTCTCGTGCTAAATGTTTGGATGCATGAATGTTGTTCTGAGGTAGACAGTACGATAGCCGAGCGGTTGAAAAATGTAATTCCCTAAATTTTCAACTGACAGGTGGTTGGAATCAAAGTTAAGTACGAGAAGTTTATGGCTGGTATGTTCAGCAAGGTAAGTACGATGTATATTATTTCGAGCTTACTTTTAATTATGGAAAAATTACAAAAACTAGCATCCTTAATACTATAATTACAATAAATAGCAATACTTTTTCAAAATTACAACTTATAGCAAAAGTAGTAATATTTAAGCCACTTCATAGTAATAGAAGAATATGTATTTTTCAGTTGTGCATATGTATTTATGAGTAATACATATATATTTGTATATGTATTTATATAACAACATTTTACTTAAATATAAATACAATTTGCTATTTTTTGTAATTATGAAACTGTTGCTATATAAGTTATAATTAAGGCTACAGAGTTACTATTTCTGAAATTTTTCCTTTAATTTTCAACGTGCTTACTTTATTAAACTGTTAATATTGCTATTTTTTATTGTTTAATAGTTTGTATACAACAACATACGACCAACTCATGAAGAAGTACAAAGTCTTGATTTGCAAATGATTGAGGGATTTCAATTAAAAGAATATGAATGTGGATTTCCTCCAGAAATTGCTGCCGATTGTTCCGGTAAAAGACCTGCTGTCGACGTACATTCACAAGCGGACCTCGATATAAAAGGCTTTGAAGATTTTAGTATGGTCCCACCTACAAAAATTCTCAAGAAGACATGTTTGATTAATGATGCTTCAGCATCTCATCCTACCAAGAAGTGTAGAACAGTTCGTTTTGATTCCACAACTGCCGAGGAGCAAGTTTGTCAAAAAGCACCATTTTTTGTTTCAACTAGAACTGTGCCAACACAAAAATAGCTTCTTCAGGTTCAGAGCGTGTTCATGCCGAAAAGACAACTCCATCGTCATCAATCAAGTCAGTTTGTCAGGACAATTCTGATGAAAAGTGGGATGATATAAAGTTATTTTTGCAGTCTTATGTAAGTTCATTCATGTCTAATAGTCAACTTTCTTCAGGTTTTGACATGCAGGTTGACACAAAATTCAACTTTCTTCAACATGCAGTCGTATGTAAGTTCATTTTGACATGCAGGTTGACACTAAAATCAACTTTCTTCGTGATCTAATATTCAAACAACATCTAAATTCAAATAAAAAAAATGAATAAACAGCATGCCGAACTTATCCAAATGTTGAAACAGAGCAGCCAAAAAAATGAAAAGGTACACCAAATATGATTTAAGTTATACAATTCATGATTTTGTATTTCTTTTTGCTTCAATTTTTTGCATTTATGCATATTTTTAATTAGAATTGTATTACGTATTATTTTAACTATTTTTTATACATGTTTTATAACATACATAAAATGTTACTTTGTGTTATATAATATACAAACAATATGCTATGTATATTAACTATTTCTCATGGAGTTGATAGTTGCAATGACATAGTATCTGACAATAATGTTATGTATTTTATATAATATACATAACTGCTTTATGTTAAGTCCACAATATAATCACAAGTTATACTCATAAGTATGATGTGTAATTTATAGCTATGTATATTACATTTGAATTATAAAATGCTATGCAACATATACAATATAACCACAAGGTATACTCATAAGTATGCTGCGTATTTTATAGCAATGTATATTACATATAAATTATAAAATGCTATGCAACATATACACATAATAGTGCTATGTATATTACATTACTGTAACGCCCCAAGAACCTATCCCTAGATGTCACACGGTGCTTAAGGCCACACGTGGCCTCAAGCTAACCCTTTAAGCCTGTCATGACTTTCAAAACTCACTATAACACTAATCATTTTAAAATAGGGAAGAATAGTTATGTCATGAGCATACTGTGATACGAAGAAATACTGTCCTGTACAAACAAAATACTGAAAGTTCTGTACATGCTGGTACTTTAGTCTGACAAAGCCTCTACTACAAAAGACTGAGGAGCCATTGTGTAACACCCCGTATTCAAGTACGTGTATTGGCATATTCAAGTATGTGTATTGACCTTATTTATATGGAATTAATTTTTTTTATTTTATTTATACCGGAATTTGCCCGTCGATGGTTCCATTCGAAGGTTATTGAATAAGACTTCCAACGATAGAAAGATTTCCAAAAATAGATAGGTTTCGGATATAATCGAGCACGTTCGAAACTATAAAACGGTGGCAAGGATATTTGGGAATAGTAAATGTGCAGGAAAATTTCCTGCACACAAACTACTGAGGCCAGCCAAATTTTTGGGTCAACTTCGAACGATCATAACTACCTTAATATAATGAACTGGGAGAGCTGCGACCTAAGAAAAGAAATATATTTGAGTCTTCTTTCCAATTAAATTGATTTCATCCAAATCCAACGTCTGAATAAGGAGTTATACTCGTTTTACTTCAGCCTATCAAAACAAATTTTTAGGGTCAACTTCAAACGACCATAACTCCTTGTACAGGACGAACTGGGTGGCCTACTTTATATGAAATTAAAAACCTTTGAATTATCCTTCCAACGATACCAATTTTACCAAAATACAATATCGGATAAAGGAGTTATGGTCAATCTACTTTAGCTTATCAAAACAGTCCACCAAAGGATAGATTTGACATTATTTAAATTTTAAAGGCATTTGGTCATTTTCTATTATATTATGGACGAGAATATGTGTATATATACATGTATATGAGTTCAAAAACTCATTTTCATCATCAATCATTGAGAAAGAACAAACCCTAGCCAAATTTGACCTTTAAATTACTTTTGATTCAACTGTAGAAATTCCAAAGTAATCTGATAACTACGTTTGTCATCTCGAGAGCTTCGAACGACACCTATTATTTGTGAAAATAGGATTTCATAATCAAGAGGTGAATTCTAAGGTATGAATATTGTTTTCCTTTGCTCTTTTCCATATGTATATGTGTGATAGAGGATTATATGTATTGGTTGTTACTGAAAGGTGATGGAAATAGGGTTATGGACTATTTTGCATGGTTTGGTTGTATTGAATTGTGGAAGGTGGATATGGTAATTGAGTTATGGAAGGTGGATATGGTAATTGAGTTATGGAAACTGGATATGGTGATATACTATTGAATTGATGATTATTTATGTCTATGACTCAATTTGGTTTAATGGATTGGTTGGAAGGATAAATGAATCCAAACTTGATATTGGAGGATGTTGTATGAATATACATGACATGTGAATGTAATTAGCATATAAGAGGGTTAAAGTGATACCCTTTATGGTGTAATTAAGGGTTACTACTTAACCACTAGTTTGGTGAATTCAAATAATTGAATTGTGATGTTTGGTTGCTAATACTAGATTGCTATATATGTTCATTGTAGATAAGTAATTCGAAAAGACGGGAAGTCCATTTGGGACTAGTATTGAAGGTTGACAGTCAGTTATGTAAAGCATACTCTATACCATATCTTTGGCATGAAAGTGAACAATTGTTCTATTAAGAAAGTTTCCAAAGTTATTCAATAACATGTGATCCATAATGGTTTTGTATGATGTCTTACGTTACCAATGAACTTGTTTCCACCCTACAAGATGTTAAGACATTCCAATACTTACTTGTTTTCCAAATCATACATGTTTATTGCACTGATGAATGTCAGAAGGTATCCGGTGACTCAAACAAGATCCATGTGCTATTAATGACTCCAAAACGTTTCATTGATATACCAATAAGTTCCTACTTCATTGTTATGGAATTAATGACTCCAAAACACTTTATGGATATGCCAATGAGTTCTTACTTCATTGTTATTGCATTGATGGTCTATTTATATGTCTCTTATTGATGTATCATTATTTTAAAGTATCAAAAATATGGTGGCGACTGAAATAACAATCTCAAAGATTAATTGAACTAAGTGATGAAAGTTCTCTCTTATCGGGTGGTATCCTAGGGGCATAAGCCTATCATGGGTCGATCCCTATTTATGTGTTTATGGGTGGTATCCTAGGGGCATAAGCCTATCATGGGTCGATTCCAGTTGATATGTACTGGAGGCAGCCTAATGGTCATAGTACAATACAGTAATGATTATAAAGATGATAAGAACGAAGGTAAAGTGATTGAATAAATACAATGTACAGCTTGTCACAAGTTCTAGTAAGTGTGGTCCACTCCTATTACTATTTATTCACTTATTTTTTATTTCTATTGAGCTCCTATATTATATATGATTATCTACAGCTTTACATACTCAGTACATATTTTGTACTGACGTCCCCCATGGGGGACCTGCATTTCATGCTGCAGGCACAGGTACCTCAGCTCATACACCGCACAAGTAGGAGCCAGGATATCCAGCTGCTTTTGATGAGCTCCAATTTGCTTCGGGGATTTTCGTGTCATATCCAGTCACTTTTGGTATTGTATAGAAGTTAGTTATATGACGGGGTATTTCCCGACCTTAGTTAAACTCTGTGTATTTTCTAGAGACTTTGTAGACATAATGTACAGTCAAGGTGGTATTTTTTTAATAGACATGATGGCTCCAACGGCCAAGTATTGTATATACATATATATGCGACATGATGCTGTCCGAATTTTGGGTTGTCATAGAGGTATGCATGGGAAGTATAAGGTTATGAGCTAGTTCTCTTGGGCCTCATCGATTACGGGTGCTAGTCCGCCCCAATAGGATTTGAGGCGTGACAATAGTGGTATCAGAGAAGTTCGTCCTAGTGAGTCTACAAAGCCGTGTCTATGTAGAGTCTTGTTTATCGGTGTGTCATGCACTGCATCTATAAACAGGAGGCTATGGACATTTAGGAATTGTTTCTTTTTCTTCATGTCTTAGATCGTGCGATAGAGCCTATATTGTATATGAAGTCATAGTTGATCACTGAATCTGTTTGTTTCTCTTATTATAGTAATGATGCCGGTTACTAGAAGCAAGAATACCGGTAAACAAGTAGATGTGGCTGCGGGAGAGGGAAATAGTAAGTCACCCACTATACCAGCTAATCAAAGTGTTGCTCCAGCTGAGCATGCATCAGAAACTTCTTCCACTCCAGAAGAAATAAGGGGGAGGAGAACTATATCCCCAGAGCCACCTATTAATGCTACTGATCAAGATCTTAGAAATGCAGTGCAACTTTTGACTCGTATAGTTGCTGGGCAAGCTCAAGGGCAAGCTATTCCTACCACCGGTACTAGTGGTACAGATACGGCGACTAGCCTTCGACCACAGGATTTTCTTAAGATGGATCCTCCCTCTTTTACTGGATCAGATCTTAACGAGGACCCATAGGACTTTATTGATCAAATTCAAAGGGCCTTAGATGTTATACATGTAATAGGTAGAGAGACAGTAGAGTTAGCGACGTATAGATTCAAAGGGGATGCTATTTATTGGTACGAGGATTGGAAACGATCTAGGATTATTAATGCACCCCCAGCTACTTGGAAAGAGTTTAAAAAGGCATTTCTTGATCATTATCTTCCATTCGAGATTCGTCAGACCCGTGCAGATCAGTTTTTAAAGCTTTATCAGGGGTATATGAGCGTGAGGGAGTACAGTCTCCAATTTAATTCCTTGTCGAGATATGCTCCTAATGTTGTAGCTACTATGGATGACAGACTTCATCAATATATGGATAGGCTGGATCCATATCTGGTTAGAGATTGTACTATTGCCGCTTTGAACAAAGATATGGACATAGTGAGGATTCAAGATTTTGCACAGAAAATGAAAGATCAAAGGCAGAGGAGAAGAACACAGGAATTAGAAAGAGGATATTCCAAGAGGGCCAGATCTATAAGGCAGTTCATGGCATCCCAAGAAGGGTTTAGACCACAGTTTTCTGCAAGACCACCTAGGCCATTATCTTCTTATTCTGCAGCTAGTGCCCCACCACAGTTCCAAGGGTCCAGAGGAAATCAATTTGGGCATAGAAGTGAGAGTCAGAGTTCGCGGATAGTGGGGGTACCAAGGGCAAAGGAATATGAGTCAATCGAGACCTTCTCGAGAGCCATGTAATAAATGTGGAAGGTATCATTTGGGCTCATGTCGGCTGGGGACCAATGTTTGCTTTTAGTGCGGTATGTCGGGGCATATGATGAGAGAATACCTACGAAGGGGCATAGGGGGTATGGCACGACCTACGGGGTTATTTGTTACATCATCATCATCGATGCCTTATTCAGGAAGGGGTGCACAACCAGTGGGTCATGTTACAGGTGATAGAGGAGCCACAAGTTCTAGCGAGGCTTAAAATCGTACGTATGCTCTAGCGAATTGACAGAATTTAGAGGCTTCCCCAGATGTGATTACGGGTATGTTGTCTATATTTTCATTCGATGTATATGACTTAATTTATCCCGGTTCTACATTATCTTATGTTACTCCATTGGTTGCTGGAAAGTTTGAAAGAATACCCGAACTGTTAGTTAAGCCATTTGAAGTGTCCACACTGGTTGGGGAATCTATTATAGCTAGAAGGGTTTACTGAAATTGTATAGTAACTGTTTGTGGTCGTGATACGATGGCTGATCTCATGGAGTTAGAAATGGTAGATTTTGATGTTATAATGGGTATGGACTGGTTGGCGTCTTATTATACCACAATTGATTGCTGGACGAAAAAGGTATATTTCCATTTTCCAAATGAATCAATCCTTGAATGGAAAGGTGAAATTAGCGCGCCAAGAGATACTTTTATTTCTTATTTTAAGGCAAGAAGAGTGATTTCCAAGGGATACATATATCATTTAGTTAGAGTAAGGGATACAGAAGCGGAGCCACCAACTCTTCACGCTGTTCCGGTGGTAAATGAATTTTCTGATGTATTTCTTAAAGATCTTCCAGGTTTGCCTCCTGAACGAGAAGTAGAGTTTGGTATTGATGTAATACCAGGCACCCAACCAATCTCCATTCCTCCGTATAGGATGGCCCCAACAGAATTACGAGAATTGAAAGAGTAATTGAAAGATTTGCTAGAGAAGGGATTCATAAGGCCTAGTATGTCCCCCTGGGGAGCACCAGTGTTAATTGTGCGAAAAAAGGATGGCTCACTGAGGATGTGTATTGATTATCGACAATTGAATAAGGTGACTATTAAGAATAAATATCCTCTCCCAAGAATTGATGATTTATTTGATCAGTTACAGGGCGCCAAGTGCTTTTCTAAGATTGATTTGAGGTCAGGTTACCACTAAGTGAGGGTCAAAGAGAAGGATATACCCAAGACAGCTTTTCGAACACGGTATGGTCATTATGAGTTTCTAGTTATGTCATTTGGGCTAACAAATGCACCCACAGCTTTTATGGATTTGATGAATAGGGTGTTTAAGCCATTCCTGGATGTATTTGTGATAGTTTTTATAGATGATATTCTAGTTTATTCTAGATCAGAAGAGGACCATGGCAATCACTTACGACAGGCATTGCAGACTCTTCGTGATTGTAAGCTTTATGCAAATTTCTTTAAATATGAGTTTTGGTTAAAGTCGGTGGCATTTTTGTGATAAAGATTGATGCTCAAACGATAGAAGCTATGAAGAACTGGCCAAGGCCCACAACGCCTATGGAGATTCGTAGTTTTTTCAGGTTGGCCGGTTATTATAAAAGGTTTGTTGAAGGCTTTTCTTCCATTTCAGCACCCTTAACCAAGCAAACTCATAAAGCATCCAAATTCCAATGGAATGATGCCTGTAATAAGAGTTTTCAAGATTTAAAGAACAAGTTGATTTCTACACACGTGTTGGTACTTCTAGAAGGCACTGAAGGGTATACAGTGTATTGTGATGCTTCCAGAATTGGTTTAGGATGTGTATTGATTCATCATGGTAAGGTAATATCATATGCTTCTAGATAATTACGGCCACATGATAAAAATTATCCTACACACGATCTTGAGCTGGCAGCAGTTATTTTTGCTTTAAAGATATGGTGCCACTACTTATATGGGGTTCATGTATATATATATACTGACCATAAGAGCTTAAAATATATTTTTAATCAGAAGGATCTAAATTTAAGGCAGCGGAGATGACTTGAACTATTAAAGGACTACGATGTTGATATCTTGTACCATCCAGGGAAAGCAAATATGGTAGCTGATGCGTTAAGTCATAAGGTTATGATGGTGCCTATAGAAAGGCAAGGGATGATTAAAGATCTTCACCAGTTAGCTAGTTTGGGAGTTTGCTTTCTTGAAACTCCGGATAAAGAGCTTATCGTACATAATGCTGCGGAATCTTCATTAGTAGCTGAAGTGAAAGAGAAGCAATATGCAGATCCTATTTTATTACAGCTTAAGGAGAACTTTCAGAGTGGTGCGACCAAGACATTTGAGCTTACGCGAGAAAGAGTACTTCAGTGCCAAAACTAATTGTGTATACCGGATGTAGACAGGCTAAGAAATAAGATTATGACAGAGGCACATTGTTCAAGGTATTCCATTCATCCAGGATCAAACAAAATGTATCAAGATTTGAAAGATATGTATTGGTGGAATGACATGAAGAAAAGCATTACAGAATTTGTAGCTGAATGTCCAAATTGTCAAAGAGTTAAAGTTGAGCACCAAAAACCCAGAGGTTATATGCAATGCATTGATCTTCCAAGCTGGAAGTGGGACATGATCAACATGGTTTTCATAATTGCTTTGCCTCGTACATCTTGGAAGTTTGATTCTATATGGGTGATTGTTGATAGGCTTACTAAATACGCACATTTCCTACCAGTTAGGACCACTTACACAGTTCAAGAGTATGTGAAGCTGTACATTAAAGAGATAGTCCGATTACATGGAGTGCCAAATTCTATTATATCAGATCGGGGAACCCAATTTACCGCAAACTTTTGGAAGTCTTTTTAGAGGTGTTTGGGAACACAAGTAAAGTTGAGTACAACTTTTCACCTCAAACAGATGGACAAGAAGAACGTACCATCCAACCACTTGAAGATATGCTACGAGCTTGTGTAATAGATTTTAAGGGCAACTGGGATGATTATTTACCTCTTATTGAGTTTGCCTACAATAATAGCTATCATTCAAGTATCAAATGGCACCATATGAAGCTTTATATGGAAGAAAGTGTAAATCACCAATAGGATGGTTCGAAGTGGGTGAAACTCTTTTGTTCGGACCGGATCTTGTTTATCAATCCATAGAGAAGGTTAAAGTAATTCAGCAACGACTGAAAATAGCCCAAAGTCGACACAAGTCTTATGTGGATAGTAGAAGGAGAGGGCTAGGGTTTTCTATAGGTGATTGGATATTTTTAAAGGTATCACCAATGAAAGGGGTAATGATATTTGGCAAGAAAGGGAAGTGATTCCACGTTATATAGGCCCGTATAAGATCACTCGAAGGTTTGGACAATTTACATATGAATTAGAGCTACCCCAAGAGCTCTCATCAGTATATTCGGTATTTCATGTGTCAATGCTTCAAAAGTGCATCGGAGATCCATCACATATCACTTCTACTGAGGATGTGAAAGTTGTTGAAGATCTTACCTATGAGGAAGTGCCTATTGCTATTCTAGATCTCCAAGTTAAGAAGATGAGAAATAAAGAGATAGCATCTGTGAAAGTACGTTGGAGAAATCGTCAAAGGGAAGAGATTACATAGGAAGCTGAGGAAGCAATGAAATCTAAGTACCCTCATTTGTTCAAAGATGAAGAGGAAGTTTAAGAAACGGAGTTAGAACATTAACAAGAATTTTTTTTTTTATATATGCATAGTATTTATGTCATGATGTGAATATTAATGATGGACTTGAACTTGTTTCAGTTGAATAACTACGCTAACATTCGAGGATGAATGTCCTAAAGGGGGGAAGGATGTAACAACCCATATTCAAGTACGTGTATTGACGTATTCAAGTACGTGTATTGGTCTTATTTATATGGAATTAATTTTTTTTATTTTATTTATACCGGAATTTGCCCTTCGATGGTTCCATACGAAGGTTATTGAATAAGATTTCCAACGATATAAAGATTTTCAAAAACGGATAGGTTTTGAATATAATCGAGCACGTTCGAAACTATCAAACGGTGGCAAGGATATTTGGGAATAATAAATGTGCAGGAAAATTTCCTGCACACAAACTACTGAGGCCAGCCGAATTTTTGGGTCAACTTCAAACAATCATAACTCCCTTAATATAATGAACTGGGAGATCTGAGACCTAGGAAAAGAAATATCTTTGAGTCTTCTTTCCAATTCAATTAGTTTCATCCAAATCCAACGTCTGAGTAAGGAGTTATACTCGTTTTACTTCAGCCTATCAAAATAAATTTTTAGGGTCAACTTCAAACGACCATAACTCCTTGTACAGGACGAACTGGGTGACCTACTTTATATGAAATTAAAGCCCTTTGAATTATCCTTCCAACAATATTAATTTTACCAAAATACAATATTGGAGCAAAGAGTTATGGTCGGTCTACTTTAGCTTATCAAAACAGTCCACCAAAGGATAGATTTGACATTATTTAAATTTTAAAGGCATTTTGGTCATTTTCTATTATATTATGGACGGGAATGTGTATATATACATGTATATGAGATCAAAAACTCATTTTCATCATCAATCATTGAGAAAGAACAAACCCTAGCCAAATTTGACCTTTAAATTACTTTTGATTCAACCGTAGAAATTCCAAAGTAATCCGATAACTGTGTTTTTCATCTCGAGAGCTTCGAACGACACCTATTATTTGTACAAACAGGATTGCATAATCAAGAGGTGAATTCTAAGGTATGAATATTATTTTTCTTTGTTCTTTTCCGTATGTATATGTGTGATAGAGGATTATATGTATTGGTTGTTATTGAAAGGTGATGGAAATAGGGTTATGGACTATTTTGCATGGTTTGGTTGTATTGAATTGTGGAAGGTGGATATGGTAATTGAGTTATGGAAGGTGGATATGGTAATTGAGTTATGGAAGGTGGATATGGTGATATACTATTGAATTGATGATTATTTATGTCTATGGCTCAATTTAGTTTAATGGATTGGTTGGAAGGATAAATGAATCCAAACTTGATATTGGAGTATGTTGTATGAATATGCATGGCATGTGAATGTAATTGGCATATAAGAGGGTTAAAGTGACACCCTTTATGGTGTAATTAAGGGTTACCACTTAACATCTAGTTTGGTGAATTCAAATAATTGAATTGTGACGTTTGGATGCTAATACTAGATTGCTATATATGTTCATTGTAGATAAGTAGTCCGAAAAGACGGGAAGTCCATTTGGGACTAGTATTGAAGGTTGAAAGTCAGGTATGTAAAGCATACTCTATACCATATCTTTGGCATGAAAGTGAACAATTGTTCTATTAAGAAAGTTTCCAAAGTTATTCAATAACATGTGATCCATAATGGTTTTGTATGATGTCCTACGTTACCAATGAACTTGTTTCCACCCTACAAGATGTCAAGACATTCCAATACTTACTTGTTTTCCAAATCTTACATGTTTATTGCACTAATGAATGTCAGAAGGTATCCGATTACTCAAACAAGATCCATGTGCTATTAATGACTCCAAAACGTTTCATTGATATACCAATAAGTTCCTACTTCATTGTTATGGAATTGATGACTCCAAAACACTTCATTGATGTACCAATGAGTTCTTACTTCATTGTTATTGCATTGATGGTCTATTTATATGTCTCTTATTGATGTATCATTGTTTTAAAGTATCAAAAATATGGTGGCGACTGAAATAACAATCTTAAAGATTAATTGAACTAAGTGATGGAAGTTCTCTCTTATCGGGTGGTATCCCAGGGGCATAAGCCTATCATGGGTCAATCCCTATTTATGTGTTTATGGGTGGTATCCTAGGGGCATAAGCCTATCATGGGTCGATTCCAGTTGATATGTACTGGAGGCAGCCTAATGGTCATAATACAGTACAATAATGATTACAAAGATGATAAGAACGAAGGTAAAGTGATTTAATAAATACAATGTATAGGTTGTCACAAGTTCTAGTAAGTGTGGTCCACTCCTATTACGATTTATTCACTTGTTTTTTATTTCTATTGAGCTCCTAGATCATATGTGATTATGTACAACTTTACATACTCAGTACATATTTCGTACTGACGTCCCCCATGGGGGACCTGCATTTCATGCTACAGGCACAGGTACCTCAGCTCATACACCGCACAAGTAGGAGCCAGGATATCCAGCTGCTTTTGGTGAGCTCCAGTTTGCTTCGGGGCTTTCTGTGTCATATCCAGTCACTTTTGGTATTGTATAGAAGTTAGTTATATGGCGGGGTGTGTCCCGACCTTAGTTAAACTCTGTGTATTGTCTAGAGGCTTTGTATACCTAATGTACAGTCAAGGTGATGTTTTGTTAATAGATATGATGGCTCCAACGGCCAAGTATTATATATACATATATATGTGTGCTCGAGCTTATACAGGTGATTATTTTCTTTTATATGCGACATGATGCTATCCAAATTTTGGGTTGTCATAGAGGTATTCATGGGAAGTATAAGGTTATGAGCTGGTTCTCCCGGGCCTCCTCGGTTGAGGGTGCCAGTCCGCCCCAATAGGATTTAAGGCATGACAGGTTGGGACAGATCCCTAACTGAATTGCCTGAACTAAAAAGAAACAACCACTACTATCAAGGCAAAAATTAGGGACATAGGTCCTCGAACCATGAGAACTCAGCAACTGTAAGAATGTAGATGGAGGTACTCAAAGATCACTGTCGCTGTTGAGACTGAGCACCTGAACTTACATCACGAGAAAATATAGAACATAGAAGAGTATGAGAATTGTTGACACCCAATTTTTGCTCTCCGTGCTTAAAAATAACGTATTCAGGCTACCTTACCGTTAATGGGCACAAAATACAACTTTCACATATTTTTTACAATTGATAACAAATTATTGATTTTCATCCTTACTTTAGGATTTTTTACTTTTTATAATTTATTAATAATTTTTCTTATTCTTATCAATTTATTATTTTACAAATATTTGCGCACGTGCACGACATGACGTTATATATATATATATATATATATATATATATATATATATATATATATTACAGTATTTTTAAATTAATTATACTTAAATAATTTTAATATTCTTTATATTTTTTCATTCAACATCTATATTTTACAGTCAGCAAACTCTGAGTCGGATCAATTATTTTTGTGCAGTATAATAATTTGATGTCTTATCACATCCGACAACGACTACACAATAATGTTTTGTCACGTCCGACAATGACCACTCAGTGTTGTCTCGTCACATCAGACAACGACCACTCAGTGTTGTCTCGTCACATTTGACAACGACCACTCAATGACACTACCCTTTGGATAATTACTTTGTCCGTTGGTCAAAAGTATGAAAATCCTTTGGTCAATAACTTAAGGACCTAAGGGTGTTCTATTATAAAAAGAGAGGACACCCCTTTATCAATTGGATAAAAGAGGTGCTCAATTTTTTGTATAAATAGTGGGAGGACATATTTTGGACACGCACTTTTTATTCATCTTTTCTCTCTACACACATATTTTCATACACCCACACATATTTTTTTTCTCTCTCAAATACAAACCAAAAAAAGACGCACGTTTTCTTTCTCTTCATTTTTTTTACCTAACCAATAATCATGATCTTTGAAAAGTCAAAAAGAAATCAAAAGAAAATCTTGAATTTTTATATTTCTCATCTTTTGCAACAATCAATTTTAAACGGACACATTTACACACACAGAAAAAGCGCTCCAACGAATATACACACGTACTATATATCAGGGATATTATTCTTACATTAAGGAGACTTGAACGGAGACACTGGCAGAAAAAATCTCCATTTCTTCTTACAAAACACACATAAACATACACTACAAAACACCGAGACAAACACAAATGAAAAAATATATACACAGATGCCTACTACATAATTTTTTTTTAATTTAAGCTTTCACTTTTTCTATAGATCTAAAACATTAACAGTTTATCCGTTCTTCGGAAGCCACATCGCCGGAGAACTAATGCCGACCACAAGCCACACGAGCTCCGACCGGCGAGTCACTATCACTGCTGCCCTCTCCTTCTTCATTTGTTTTGCCGCTAGTTCGCTGGAGTTGATGGTCGGTGAGCTTTGAGCTCCAGCCGCGCCACCACCACATCGCGGCATCCTCCCTTCTTTACTTTCTGTTTCAATTTGCTCATCAATAACTAGCCAGATCTGATCGTAATCACATTTTCTGATGTTGCTCCGGTGAACACCGTCGAAGCAATGCCGTTAATACCTTTTGTGGTCTCCGATCTTGTGGCTTTGAATTTTCGGCCAAGCACCCTTTTGAGCATTTCTTTATATGCTTCCATTGATTTGCTTGTTTTGGGATCACTTTTGTTTTGGATGTTGTTTTATTGTGTTTGACATGTTTGGGATGGTTTAGATGGAGTTTTATCTTCCTGTACTCATTTTTGGATATACACTGATAACGAACAAAGACTATCGTGGCCAATGAAAAACCTATTATTAATTTTGAGGCCTCCGTAAATAAAATACGGACTTTTTACGTATACATACGTAATAAATAAATATTTTTTGGGCGATGATGAAACTTTATAACAGCACAAGATTTTACAATTCATATCTTGGCAAGACGATTTAGGACGGCCAATTAGGACGGCCAATTAATTGAGCAACCATTTCGCAGTCATGACATTATCTGAGCCCACTTTTTTTAAAAAAATATATTTTTAAATATTTATACGCATACATACTTGTTCAATTTATTTTGATTATTTTTATTTGTTACTAATATTCTTTTTTTAAGTGTTTATACAGGTTGTTTTGAAATATTCGTCGGGAATTGCAGTCAAAGGGACCCTTAAATTTTATATTGTATTTTATATATTCTCACACTTGTACAAATAACAAAAAAAAATAGTGAAAATTTTACCTTTTGGGTGCCGGGCGGGGATATTCTTTATTTACATAATTTCATCAATTTTAGGCAAAACTTAGGCCGTTAATATTTACATAAAATAATTAAGTTAAACAACTAATTCACATTCACATATTACATAGCTCTCTTTTAAAAATGAATTTATATTTTCCTTTGTGATTTTTGATTAAAAAATACTTTTCCTTTTTAGTATATAAAAGATACTTTTCTTGTTTTTTTATATACGTTACAAAAAATATTTTTTCCTTTTACATGAAATCTTTATATTTTTATAGTACTTTTGTACATATTTGCATAACAATAAATTTATTTATATATTTAATACACATAAAACTTTATATTATTTAAATATTTATACCTCCTCCCTCTTTGATAAATTTCGTCTAGCCGGGTACCACACTTGTGGATTCTGAAGGATGCCTAACCCCTTCCCTTCGGAATAACTTGAACCCTTACCTAGAATCTAAACTGGTTTCGTAGACTAAAACACAAGTCATGCATTTTAATAAATAAAAAAAGGTTTCCCTCATTTCCCTTAAAATAAGGTGGCGACTCTGTACAATTTTCATTCTTTTTGAATCCATAACGTTGTGCTCATTTTGACCTCAGGTAAAAATAGGGCACGACAGGAATCGGTACTTGGAATTGTATGGAGTATGTGGGGGTGTATGCAACACTTTTAAACAATATCATAAATGTAAAATAAAGTCATGCATGCTGACAATAATGACTCTCTTCGCTTGAATTTCCTGAAACATAATTTCCATAAATCATTGACAATAACACATGCTTCACGAATCTCATAAATCATCGGACTCAACTCAAACTCTTTAACTCATGACTTAGAGTGACTCGGAAACTCAAGAAACTTAGACTATTATGGACTTGGAGTTTCTTATAACCAACATAAACCATGTGAGCTGCATGGAGTCCAACGTTTTGCCCTCCTAAGGAAGGAACCCCACATTGACAGGAGCGTTATACTTTTACCAGGGAGTATAACCTCAAACTCATCTCTGTCATCACAAACTCGGCTCTTTGGCCCTCAAATCTCAATCCTACGGTGGCACGTAGTTTTGGAAAAGTAGGATGCGCTGAACCTACACTTTCCACTCGGTGCTAAATACTCCTCCTAGACTCAGCTCAGAACGCGTTAGGAAATCCATCTTAATCAACTCGAGGGTCTATCATGAAGACCAAATCATAAATATATCTCATCTGTAAATCATAAGCAACTTGTGGATTCCTAACTCGACTCAAACTCAAAACAGTCTTTCCCAACATCAAGTACACTTGCTTATCAAATCGTATCAAGTATCAAAAGCTTCGAGAAAAAATCATAGGACTCATTCTTGACTCTCAAGCTCAATATCAATAAATATATTCAATACTCAAACTTCTCATGGAAAAAGCATAACTCATGACACTTGTCTTAAATCGCTTAGAAATCATCAATACAAAATGACAATATACAACTCATGGTATGAATTCTCAATTTAAGAAATGCGATGGTAAAATAACCATAAATATCAAACTTATTCAACTCAAATCTCATAAATCATCAATAAATAAATTTGGGTGTAAACCCACTTTCAAGGATCATGAAATTCCAATAGTAAAAATCAATTCTTTGGGCACAAGAATGAAAGGATATTCTTATTCAAGCCCCACATATATTGATTATTATCCAGGATGAATAAACTTGCTATAGACTTCTTTTACCACTTCTTGAGTTAGAGATCTTAATTTTCTTGACTTGGAAGTTTTAAATCTTGAACTAATTTATGAAAACCATGGCTTGATGTTGAGATATTTAGATAAGAATTAAATTGAATTTTGGAGAGAAACCCTAGAATTTTATAGAAGATAGAAGAGGAAATGAGGATTTTCTCCCTCACTTGTATATATATAAAGGGTAAGGACAGGAGAAAAGACCAAAATACCCTTGATCAAATTCTAGAACTGGAGCCCGATTTTTGGTCCTGGCGCGACGCACTAGGATCGCGGTCCTTCACTGAAATTGGACAATTGAGAAACTACTCAGTGGCGCGATGCGGTGAAGTCGCATTTGCCACCTTGGTCGTGACCTGGAAGGGCACTGCGACGCGGTGGAATCGCGTTGGTGCACTGAAATTTGACAATCCTAAAATTGAGCCATGGAGAGATGCGTCAATATCATGGAGGCTCACTGAAAAATGACAATTGCCATTTTGGCTGGCTCTGCGATGTGCTAAAGTGTCAGGTGGCACACTGTCTCACTAAAATGGCTCTAACTCTTCACCCGAGTGTCGGATTCGGGCGAATTTAGTTTCGATGGAAAACTTATTTAATGATCTACATGTCAAAAAGTAGAAATTAGAGAAATACAACATGGTATAAACATCAATCACTTTGGAAGTCATCCATATTCACTCAAAAGATGGATTTAGGCTTAAGGAACGATCGGGGTATTACAATTGCAGTGGCATAGTATCTGACATATCTACTATAACATACTATAAAGGATCATGTTTAGGATGGTTCAACTATTGGAGAAAAATCATCACAACATCAAGTAGACGAGATGGATATCATGCAGGATATTAAAGACATACAAAAAGGGGTACTTTTTTAAACATACATTACTATTAGATCAGATTGATGTTATAAATTTTTTTTTAAAACATATACTATACTTTATTCAACAACATCAGCAAGTGAGAGAAGAAAAAATAGGAAATGTGCCATCTAAAGAAGATGTTGAAGATATTGAAATCTTCAAAATCTTGAAAGAAAAAGAAAAAAAGGTATTTCTTCACAAATGATTATTATACATACTTCGTTACATACATTACTTTTTCGTTAGTGCTTTAATTTTATGATTTTTATCCAGCTTAGAATTTAGTACAGATTGAATGTCGTTTAATGACAGTTACATTTGCTTTACAATGTATATGTATTATATTATATGTATATTATTATAATATACATATGCAGCACATCACAAATTATGAAAGCAATTAACACATAGAGAAATAATTATTTTTTATTCATAGATTGTCGGCGAGACAAATAAATCAACAGGCGTAGACTCTGCTGATGATCCAATGGATGGTCACTATTTTGATTGGAACTGCAGTCCCATACAACAACAATCCCAGATTAAAGATTTTAGAATTTAACATTTACAATTAAAATATTGAACTGACTTAGCTATGTATATGTTTTACATTACGATTGCGAGGATGCCGAAGGATGCAGTGAGGATAACGCTACTGCCAGTCTAGATACTCTTGTAGAATTCGTGGTAAATCACAATTCGGACAACACCAATGTTAGAACATCTACTACTGTGCATATCTATAATGATCACATGGTCAATACATAAAGTCAATTTTTTTCAGCTATAGGTCAAATATATAAGAAATGTACTATTTTTTCGCTTACAGTTAAATCTAAATAATGACCTACTTTTGTATATATTTTGTGTTATCTCTTCAAGGATGTTGAAGGAGTTAGTGATGATATTGGGTCTGCCACATTGGAATGTCTCGTCGCAGCTGTGGAAAACCTGAAACCTGATAATGATAATGTTGAAACATCTACTATGCAGGTAACTTCACAAAATTATTTTTTTTTAAATTTCATGTCTTATTTTTCACACACGGCACTACTTCTATGTGCGCGTTAAACCAAATATAACAATACATACTTCAAATTTAATCTTAGATTGATTATTCAAGTACACTTTCTGAATCGGCTCAAGTCGAGTTAGATGCGATATTGAAAGTTATTGCAGCACCACTGGATAACGTTCCCATAGAAGTAGTTCCACCGTCAGAACCAGTTGTGAACCAACACGACATCTCTAATAGTCAGCTTCCTCCTGATTTTTCTGATGTTGGTGTCGCGGCTCATTAAGGTGCATAAACCCCTGCTAAGAGTCCTAAGAGAATTAGGACGAGATAAGTATCCATACACAACAAAATATGTTTCTAGATCTAAAGTAATTGAGGATCAAATCGCAGAACCGAAATAGAAATTCACTTTTCATGGTTTCCTAATATCTGACAATATGCCAAGTGGTGTAATTGAAGAGTTCAAACAGTGGGTGGAGGAAGGATTATTGAAGTTTCATGATAAAAAGTAAGTTTTTATCAATATTAACATGAATTTTTTCTCTCAATGAATGTACTACCTTTTTTTTTTTCTTTTTGTATACTAACAAATTTTATTTTTTTATAGGAAAAATTAATGATGATCACTACAAAGCAAAATCATCTTCGCTAGGAGTTCATGAAATCGATTTTGTGGTTGCTCATGCACGAACAAAAAATTGGTTTTACTTGATGTCTAAAAAGAACACATGTTGGAACGATGAGGTATTTAAACTTTTTAATTTGATAATAATTCATTTTACTTGTTCTTTTATGTTGTATACATACGTTCATGGTATGCATGTGTTAAACAACTATGGAGATTTTGTATGTGTTAAATAAGTTTTAAATAAACTATGTTTGTCTTAAACTAATACTTAAATTCGAAGTTTCTGTACATCATATTTTTGCACTGTATATGTGTTCATTTTTTATATGACCAGTTTAGGCATTTGACAACACCTACATATACTTTATAATATACATCACTATTGATTTTTGTGTTATCTATGTTCTTGTATCCTCAGGTCACACTAAAAAGTTTGTGTATATGTTAACATATTCATCACGGCTAAAATAGATGGACATCATCTATGTATATTATAACATATATGTTAACTCAATTATAACACAACAAGATATGTATATGTCTACCTTAATATATGTATGAGGTTGCCAATGGCTATGTATATTAATAATTGACAGTAGCTATGTATATTTATTAATATACATCACTGCATGTATTTAGTTAGCTATTTTCTTGCATACTCTGGTTTCATCATTTTTTTATGTATATGCATGGATTATCTAGATGTATTTCTAAAATCATTTTTCTTATAAATATGTGATTTCTACTATATAGTACATAATGCATTTTATTTTTTAACCCCTTTTTATAGCATATTGATGTCATTTTCTATCATTTGCGGAAGAAATCGAAATTAAGGAATGATCAAGATTACAGGTTCACAACAACCAACTGTTTTTTCAAGAACTACATTGACAAGACATACTCAAGATACTATAAGGACGATACAGATACAGTCCTTACTACACAGTAAGATTATGCTGAATCTGTTCACATGGCTCTAATTCAAGAGGCAATAACACATATAATCAAGGGATATTGCATGCTATCTGGTTTACCATGGCACCAAGTTGATGAGGTGTATGTTCCTATCAACTGAAATGAGAATTTTCACTGGATGTTAGCTATTATTGCCCTGAAGGATAGACGCATACGCGTCTACGATTCATTGTCCAGACGAAGAAATATGAAATCAATTACTGAGATTCAAAAGTTGGCTAAGATGCTGCCAACTTACCTCTCCGACAACAAATTTTATGATGAAACATCTCGTACAAATTTTCCTAATCTTGAAACATATAGGGATAAGATTACTCAGACGACACAAATTATGAATGAACATCCCTTTGAGGTTGAGTATGTTCAAGACATTATGCAACAAGAATGTGACAGTGTGTAAGTATACTTATATATTATTTTTGGTTGCAATATTACTGTATATATATTAATGTATTTGCATTTTTCATTGCTAGTAAGTATTACGTAATAACTTGTATTCTTTTTTGTATGCATGATCGGAATTGTGGAGTCTTTGTAGCTGGTTATGCAGAATACCTAAGTGAAGAAACGAATGTGCCTTCTGATAGTTTTGAAGCAGAATATCATCGAATACGTTACGCCACACTCCTTCGAAAATATGGTATTCAAAAAGCAAAAAAAAGTTATGTTAGTGAAAATGATGACCCTCCAAGACCAAAGTCAAGAATTATACAAATTCCAGATGAAAATGAAGTAGTTTGCATTAAGTAGTCTTACTGAAGAATATTGTTAAGACTTTTAACGTATTCTGCTGAAATTTGTTAGAAATTTTCAAAGTTTAATTATTCTAGTTCTTTTGTAAGGCAGAATACAATGAATGTTTTTTTTAATAAATATGATGAAGTTTTTGTTTAACATATGTTTTTGTTAGCAATGACGAATGATGTTTTTGCTGAATGTTGCATATGACAACATTTACACATATTTGTGGCTTTTATGTGTGTATATGTTTTCATACACATAGTGAATTATATGCTGCAAATTTTAATGTGTGTATATGTTTTAATATACACATTACATTATAGAACTTACTAATAAATGCTAGAAAATAAACATAAGTATACATTTAATTGAAAAAATAAATATTAAAGAAGTAAGTTCATTCAACGCTATATGTAAAACTAATAACATTTGTTTTTAAAATTTTTTGTTTACGACTATATTTTTACATTTACAACTCAGGCATTTTTATAACAGAGCTATGTATATTAAATGATATACATTAATGAATATATAATCTAGATATAACATTTATACGAGTTAATGGCTATAAATACAATTTATGTATGTTATATAATATACATAACTGTATCACATACTGGTTTCCAACATTATTTCATTTCTATTCATAAGTATAGCAAAACAATAA
Organism: Capsicum annuum; assembly: GCF_002878395.1. Taxonomy (NCBI): domain Eukaryota; kingdom Viridiplantae; phylum Streptophyta; class Magnoliopsida; order Solanales; family Solanaceae; genus Capsicum; species Capsicum annuum. The sequence goes on along the minus strand of NC_061122.1, from coordinate 227,640,255 downwards.
GTTAATTGGACGGTATATAGAAAACACTTAACTTTTGTTTTTAAAATTTTGTTTTTTAAAAAATATGTTTTAAAATTACACATCACAGCTTTTACAATGGAGCTATGTACGTTTTATAATATACAGGTTACCATTGTTTGATAATATACATAACTTTGTTACTCTAGAATATTTCAAAACACTTATGAAAATACACCAGTGGATACATAAACATCACAAATAAGAAAAAAAAATTAACTCTACAATTAAAATCGAAATAAACAAAAATTTATTTCAAAAAAAAATAAAACACAGAAATAAATCAGTTAGCACTCTTCAAGAGCATAGCAAAACAATAAATTAGTTCTCCTTTGAAAAAAAACTACATGAATGCCTATTGTGCCCTTCATGGCCGCATCGTCCACAACGATTTGTGCTTGAAGAAAGTGTTTCATTTGATTTCTTCTTCCTCCCCTTCTTCGGTCTATCTGAAAGTCTTTTGTATAAAGGTTGCAACACTTTTTCCTCATCTACACTGTTGGAAATATCTCAGTCTTTCTTGTCTGGCATTGAAACGATTGAAACTTCATATGTCTTGACCAATGTGTTTGGCTTGTAGTATTCTGAACAGTATTGTCCAAAATCTTTTACATGTTTAGACTTCAAGACAGCTATAGCGTGAGCACAAGGTATTTGATCTATTTGAAACCTCGCACAGTTGCATGAGCCATTTTCAAGATCAACAATGTATCTTCTTCCAGCATAAACCGAATATATATATGTTGAAGAAGCCTTCATCTGAACAATAAATAACAAAATTCCAACCAATTATTTTTTACTGGAAATATAAATTTAAATAAAGTTCTTTTCAGTCAAACAAATACTACATATAACTGCACATTTCAAAAAGTTAAAGCTTATATATACCGTCATTCTCAAAGCTTTCACATTGTTGAGAGTAAGAATTTCTTCAAATCGACGATCCAAAGTGGTACTTGTATAAGAAGCTATTTCAGTGTTCTTACAGTTCCAAAAACCAAATAATATTCGAACTTCTTCTAAGAATTCATACATTGGCAATCCCCGGGCCTCTACCAAACATCCATTAATACACTTAGCAATATTCAAGGTCATCATCCGACCTCTGTTTACCGGTGAATGACATCTATTCCACTTTTTATATCCAGCTTCTTGTAAATATTTTTTCACTCTCGGATCAGCTTTTTCAATATTTGAAATCAAATAGTCAAAATCATCTTTCCTATAAGCTTTAGCCATTGAATAAAACAAATCACTGATACTTTCTTTGTTCTTACGAAAGTAACTACAAATATTTTTTCAAAGATGTCATATGCACACAAGATGTGGGACATTTGGATATACGACACTGACAGCTTTTATAATACTTTCGTTCCTATCAGATACAATACATATGTTTTCACGTTCACCGAATGCAGCTTTCAATTGATTGAAAAATCATGTCCATGAATTATCATTCTCAGTATCCATAACCCCATACACAAGTGGTAATATGCATCCTAAATTAAGTAAAAACTGTATTAGTAAAAGAACAATAAGATTTTTTTTAAGTCCATAGGATAAAATCTTTATATGTGTTAACATATACATAGTTGGTGATATGTTATTACAATATACATAACAACGTACGTGATAATAAATACAATTTTTAGTGTTTTTAAAAAAAAATACAAAAAAATTATTAATGAATTTTTATCAATAACTTCAAAAACTTTTTAAATATGAAATACAATGTATGTTTAAAAAAAAAACGGAGAATGATGATTTTTAGTGTTTTTAAAAAAAACACAAAAAAATTGTTAACGAATTTTTATCAATAACTTCAAAAACTTCTTAAATATGAAATACAATGTATGTTTGAAAAAAATAGAGAATGATGATTTTTCACATACCTGCACCATCAAGAGTACTTGCTGAGATGAAAGTGCCTTGATATGGTCCACTTAAATGTGCACCGTCAACAACAACAACAACAGCTCTGCAATACTCAAAACCCCTTATCATGGGATGCAATGCTATAAATAAATACATGACCGATTATTCCATGATTTGTGCATTGCAACATGTGAATTAGGACATACATTTTTTAACATATAAATGCATCTTGGCATCTGTCTGTAACCATCCGCAAGTCCGCCCCTAAGCAAAGCGATAGCATGCTCCTTCGCACGCCATGCTTTCATATAATTTATATCCACACCATATACAACTTTCATTTCTTCAATGATGTTCCCCGGTGTGTGCCTTCTCTTATAGTTAACTAGTTTTGGAGCTGTGAATTCACATAAAAAAAAGTTTTCGCCAAAATATTCTGCAATACCCTATCCTCAAATCACATGTATGTTCTGGATTAAATTTTTGAATCATAAAAACATCTGCTTTTTTGTAACTAGATGTTTTCAACTTCCACGTACATTCCTCATTGTAACATCGGAGTACATAGCTGGAATATAAAAAAAAAACTATTCAAATGATTATATTTTGTTTCATTTCATAAGTTTTAACGATTTAATTGTTACAAATCCATCATACTTCAGCATTGACATGCATAATATTCCCTCAAAGATAGCTATATACAATCTAATAATTCACCTAATAAACTTTAAAAATAAAGTATGCAGATTATGGATCAAATAACACATCTACAGACATGTTACTCGTTATGTATATGTTTACAGATACATAACTGCTTATATATATGTTTAAATATACATAACTGCTTTCCATTACCTAAGCTACTAATATCAACGATTTAAAAAATATACATAGCAAATGATATGTATATTTAGAAGACACCTCAGAAATATTATAACCAAAAAAATAGTAACCAGTTGTGTTGTATGTATGCACTTACTTTTTAGTAATAAAGTTATAGAAAAAATTTCTGTAAATTTAAATTCATTACCTTGCATAAATATACATAACTTCAACATACTAACAAACAGATATTGCAAAGGCCACACTGATAATTTGTATTTCAATTTTAGTTTAGCAAAAAAAAAATATAGATGTTCATGCAACTAAATATAACATTTTAATTAAAACAAAAAGAATTAAAAGCATTCAAGATTTCATATATCGTACTGGTTAGTATGAAAAAGATACGATTTCACCTTTTTTGTCTGATCGTTTTGCTCTAACATTGAATCCATTAGTCACCTTATATTTCGACATCACTGAAATAAGCATCTTTTCATTCTTATACATATGTTTCACATTTACATCAATACTCTTGCTATCACATATCAAGTTATCTTCAACCTTCGGGACATACAAAGCACACTCATTTTGTGTCTCAGCAACACATAAAGCCAAAACATAAGATTCAACACCTTTCAGGCAAACCAAAACTCCTGCTTCCCTATCGAACAATATGTCATCTTGATATTTTTCTGTTGTTGAAATACATAACGGATACATCATGAACGACGGTTGAGTTTTTTTCAACTCGACATACAATCGTACGTTATTATCATTACGGATATGCAAAGGTGAATCATTACCTTCAACAACATAACGTACATCAATATTTTTTCGAGGTTCTTCAATGTTTAGTTCATCAACAATTAACGAAATCAACCTCAAATAATTTACTGATTCAACAACAACAATCCCTTCCCTTTTATAACCCACATATTCTGTTTGGGATCTCCATTTACCCGAGTACCTTAAAAAAATAGCAATATTCATCTTCAATAATTCAAAATAATTTGCTCTCTTCAGTAAACAACAAAAAATAGAGATGAAATTTGATTTTGATTTATGGTTTTGCTTCAAATTTGCGTTTTTATGTATTTGTGATTTTTAAAATTTGAAATTCCGTTGATCTTACATGATTTAAGGGATGCAGTAATCCACGTATTTAATTAGTTGCGCCATTTATGTCAATGAATGTTGAATATCCGTTAATGTTGAATATTCGTTGCTTCCTGTTTTCCAGGACTCTAACAGATTACAATATACATTACTTGTTACGTATATGTCTTTTACGGAATGTATATTAAAAGGGAGAGAGACTAAACTAATTAAAAAAAGTGAGATGAGATGTAATTACTTTTAAAATGTTGGTATTTATGTTATTTACACAATATATATCCCCAAACCAAGGCCCATTTTCTATCAGCAACCCAATTTGATTTCTTTCTTTCTTTTCTCCATTTCCATTTCAATGAAATCTCTCTTCTTTTTTTTTTTCATAAACTCTAAGGAGTTTTTTCTCAAATTTTACTCTTAGCAACTCCTACGATGGAAGCATTCTGGTATATAGGTCTAACCACCTCAAATTTTCGTTTCTGGAATGCTATAGTTATTAACGTTTCTCGATGGCAAGAAAGGGAAGTAGGATGTATAGTACATTATTGGAATGAGATCAGGGTACAGTAACAAAGTTAGACCAAAATGAATGACTCGATTCCTATAGAAGAAATGAGAGAGAAAGAACACTGAATTCAATGAAACGATATCTTATTTACTAGATAAAAAGGTATCCGAGTTTGTTAAGTATTCAACAATTCTTAGGGGGGCGACGAGAGCTAGTAGGAGTCATCTAATCCCAATAGCGTATATTTAAAGCTCAATATAAAACTCTATTTTCTTCCAAAACCGGTTTGAATAGGGAATTTTCATGGGAAAATTTCAGAAATAGCAACTATAGAGCTTTAATTATAAGTTTTATAGCAACCCTTTCAAAATTACAAAAAATAGCAATATGTATTTTGTATTTGATTAAAATGTTGCTAGTTAAATACATATACAATTAAAGATTCTGTTCCTAATTTAACTCCAATCTGTTTCAGTTTAATATGGAAAAAATGGTTCCTTAATTTAAGGAACATTTAATTTGATAGATTTCTTAACCTTTTACCGATACTTTTTCCTTTAATGACTCTATTTTAACCACAATCATTATTTTACAGCAACATAATTCAAAATTCAAAAATATTTTTCATAATCTGCAACTCATATCAATTTCAAAAAAATGACTGCTTCCAAAATATATGTTCATCGTCTGATGTTTTGAGAAAAGTTTGATAAGATAATGCTGCAAATACAGATATTAATAAATAAATATGAATTTGTTTGTGAATTTTCGAACTATATTTGTGAAAATCACTGAAAATATCGTAACAACAATGGTTTGACCAGTGCTCGAACAAAGTGATTTTATCGATAATTTTTTTTTACAAATTAGAGTTTTCCATCGCGTTATGTAGGTTGAATATTGATATACAATTGTTACAGTTTATTTTGTATTCTTTTCTGTTTTCAATTACACAATTTGTTCTTGTTGGATTTCATTTTAAAGTTTTGTATATACTAATAAGTTATTGTATCAAAGGGTTCTAACATTGTAGACCATTAATAATTGTTGATTCAAGTCATCTCAGAAAACTGTATACTGGTACTTTTGTAGCTGCTTATATCATGGACGGAATCGGTAAGTCCTTTTTATATGTATATTTAACATTACATATGCTGCCAGCTCTATGTATTTGTAAAATACATATGCAATCTGTTTATGTGATCACTGATAGTTACTTTTATGTATTTTTACATAAGCTGCCAGCTATATGTATTAAAAAAAATACATATGCACTCTGTTTTAAGTGTTTGACTGCATTTGTATTAAAAAAAATAAAAATATACAGGCAATATATTTCTAAAAATATATATTGAGATATGCAATATACATATGCAGAGTTGGTAAAAATACAATTGCTAAACTGGAACAATTACAAATGTCAAATGAATAATTATTGTTATAATTTTAATTTTATTTAAATAATTTCAGGTTATACCAGCCTCAGAGTATGTCTATACAGTACATGACATGGATAGACATTTTATTATTTGCTTTAAGGAAAAAAAATTCTTGTCATGTATTTCAGTAGAACGAGAAACTGTGTGTGCATGCTTTGCAGTACTTGGTAGCAAGAATTTTCAAAAGAGATCATATTGCTCTGATCTATACAAATCAAAAAATTGTGTCAAGAACGTATGATCTTCTCATTTATCCTACACCACACAAAGATGATTGGGTGATTCCACAGGAGATATTGGAGGAGATAGTTTGGCTCACAAAATACAAGAGACCCTCTGGAAGACCTGCAAAGAAGGATTGTGAAAATAGGCAAGAAATATATTTGGGAAGAAAAAAAATTATTGTAGTTCATGTGGATTTAAAGGTCACCATAGGAGTTCATGTAGGAAATATAATAAATGATAAGTTTACAGATGTATTCAGTTCAAAAACAATTATTTTTTTTCACTGATTATTTTATGATTCTAAATTTTGATACAAACTTTTGATTATGTTGACCTTTTTGTAGTTAAATTGTTGCAAATGTTATCATCATGAATATATTTTTATAAGACATATACCATTATTTATTTATAAGTAAAAGAGTGTACACCACACAAGCCAATTTTTTTGATCTGAAAAATACATATGAGAACTAAAAATAAGTTAACATATATTTATGTAATAAATAAAAATAATTAAAAATACATATAATGACTTATCAATTACTTAACCAGAACTTGAAATTCCTTTTTTTTTAAGAAAACATATGCAATAATCATAAACAAATATGCATTATTCATAGCTATATACAAATAACTAAGTATATATGAATCATAAATACATATACTTCATAAAAATGCTTAAGACTCATGCAAAACAATGTATTATTCGAAAGTATGTGTGCATAATTGAAAAAAAAATATGCATTGTTCAAAATATATATGCATTGTATTGATACAATGAAAAATATTTTATGCAACCTCACGTTACCTTATATGCATTACAAAAAAATATATATTGATACAATGACAAATATTATATGCAACCTCACGTTACCTTATATGTATTACAAAAAAATACATATGCATACAATGAAAAATACAAATACATCATTGAAAAATACATATGATGATTGAAACATATATATTGATTACTGGAAATTATACTCAAAACTGAAAATCACATATTCATATCAAAATATCCGTAATAATAACATAAAGTAAGACCGGAAAATTCTATTTTAGAAGAATAATAATCAAAAATCTAACTATCACATAAAAAATATTTAGATATCATCTTTCAACTATATCTTAATCCTCCTAAAGTTCAATGTAGTCAAATACAACAAATACAAATAAACTTCAAATATCATGCACTTCAATATCTTCTGTTATCCCAATATCCCTAGGAGGCCTCATTGGTGCTTCATCATCACTTTCAACCTTCTCATCTTCTTTCCTCAAAGCATAATTTCACAGCATTAAAAATATTTCGTGCGAAAAAAATCTAGATCAAAGTCAATATTTGAAACACAGTCACCAAAAGTAAGGCACTTAGCATATGTCACCATATATAAACTACAATTCCTGCAGAATCATTCTTGTTGTAACACAATTCAAATCAGTCACCAAAGAAAACTCTCTAGAAGTGAAATGAAGAATTGTGCCCTTTGCACGAATGACTATGGCACTTGTAGAACTTTTCTTAGTTTCAAGTGACATAATGCATCTCCCTAATTGCGCTTGGACGACACAATCTTTCTTCTTCATGAAGAAATCAAATATACTTTTAGTACAAAACATCTTGTACTGATTCTTTGTTAGCATTGACTTAATACGGTCTTCAATGTCATTGACCTTATGACATCCTATATGAGGAGCAAATTTGAGCAATACTCGTGCCATGTAGATTTGATCATGCATGGCCTATACAATAAAAAATATACAATTATATGACAAAATAGTGACTTATATGTATTTGTGAAATACATCTTAAAATTAGTTATACAAACAACGTCTTATATATATTTATGAAATACATCTTATATTTAGTTTATACATTCTATACATAAATGTATCATATGTATTTTTTGAATACATAACTAGTCAATATCTAAGTTATCAAAGCATTTTTAATGCAAAAGTTTTCTGCACTTGATGAATAACAAATATAAATATGTTGTAAAAAATACATTTCAACAAACAAGAACTAGATATCACATTAAAAATCTAATGACTACCAAATATAACTTAACATCGAATACAATTCTTAGCGATAAATATAAAAACACATATCTAAACTGTATGTCTTTTTAGAATACATATTACAATTATATTTCAACAAACACATATGTATTTTGTGAATACATGAATTGTAAAAATTTAATTAACAAGAAAAAAATATAAAAACACATATACAAATTATATAACAAATGTATTTTCAGCATACATATTACACTTCTAAATAAAAAATATATATACAAAACCTTGTCAGTGATAAATACAATACCTTATACAAATGTCATATCTATTTTAGAATTACATATGCTCATTGGAATGGTCTTATGTATGTAAAAAATATATTTCAACAAACAAGAGCTACATATCACATTCAAAATCTAATGACTATCAAACACAACTTAAAATCGAATCCAACAAATGTATTTTCAGAAATATTATTACACTTATATAACAATACATATATAAAATCCTTACCAGTGACAAATACAAATATCATACACAAATTTTATATATCAAATACATAGTTAAAATATATTGTATATAACAAATACAATTCATATCAATAATAAAATTTTTGAAGATCACCATACCACCTCCACTTTCTCTTATTCAGATTCATAATTTGATGCAACGGGACTTGAAATTTTACTGCATTCTCATTTTTCATTCGACTTTCTTCTTTTTACAAACCTTATCAGTAACAAATACAAATATCTTATACATACAAATCGAAAATCTTAGATATAATAGATCCATATCAACACATTAGCAACAAAACTAAAAAAATAAACACCTTATATAATGTACATATAAAATACATATATGAACATTTTTTTTCAGAAATTCTAAAACTTTACACGTATCAAAATACCTCCTTCACTTTCACTTCTTCAGATTCAAAATCAGATGAATCAGAATTGCAATTTTATTGGATTCCGCTTTTTCATCCGATTTTTTTCACCGATTTTTAAATTCCTGTAGATTTTTGGGATTAAGATTTTGTCAATGCTTTTCATTTCATGATTTTCACAGTCTTTACAGGATCGCTACACTGCTTCATCTCAACTCTTCAATGCTAGTAGAACACAAGTTAACGTCTTCATCTTGTGTTACATCAAGATTAAAACACAAAATTTCATTGAAAACTAAATTCAATGATTGAATACCTCTAAATGAACTATTACTATTTGCATGTTCGGTTATTATCGCGAAAATTCAAAAAATACAACACGAAAAAAATAAATTAAAAAAATCACCTTCATGTAAATTTCAGATCCCAACATAAAAAGAGAAATAAATAATTTTGTGTAGGTAAAAGAAAAATAAAATCTCGACATCTGAATAAAATACTACTACTAGGTAAAAGAAAAGAAAAAGATGATATTTCATCAAAATTCATATATCGTGTGTTTTGCCATTATAGAAAAAAAAAAATTCAACACAAAAATTAAACCCCAAATTGAAAACGCAGAAAAAATGCAAAAATAATGACGAAAAAAAAAGATTATATGAAAAATATAACATGCATTGACTGTAAAAATCAACTTACCTTAATAATTGGAACGGAGAATTATCAAGCTTTAGAGAGAAAATTGCGGACTTTGAAAAAAAAATAGCGGAAGATTGATATTGAAGGGAATTGAAAATATTTAGAGTGGCATGAAAGTAGGGTTAAAAGAGATAAAGTAGCGTGAAAATAGTGAAGTGAAATTAATTGGGTGGAATACACGGTCAGTTAAATAAGAGGTAAAATATTGCTACTTTTGCTAGTAGTTGTCATTTTGATAAACTACTGCTACTACTTGTAATTAATGTCTTAAGGTTGCTAGTCTATGTAATTTTTCAAATTTTCATTCTTCTGGAGCCCAACTACATCTTACAAGCCCCCTTGGCCCAATTTTTAATTTTTGTTTGGGTTCAATGGCTTTAACAAGAAGCAAATTAGATTGGTGTATATAAATGTGTACAGTCGTTTGTTACATGAGATAAGAATGTGTAAACAACATAAATCCCCTAGACAATGAAAATAATTACACAAAATCCCTTATTGTTTTCTCTCTTCCTTTTTTGTAAACATACTCATACATTAGGTCAAATATTATACATTGGTCGAATGTATGATGTAACGATTAATCCTATATTTAAGGTAAGAGAATCTTTAATTATTTTATAGTTCCTTAATTAAAGGCAGTAATTAGCCAACATTAAATCGTTTATTGATAGAACATGTAACTGATATTTGAATTTAAAAATTTTTGTTATACATAATTTTTTTTCCTGTGATTCACGATCTGAAAAGCCAAAAAACAATTACTTTCTTCTACACCCGTTCTTCAAAACTACTAAAATCTTCTTCTACATACGTTCTTCAATACTAGTAAAATCAATATGAATATCTCTGTATTGTTGTGACATTCTGAAATTTGGGAGTCAGAAATTAATGATACGTCATACAAAAGTGACGCAATAGTAATTTCGATAAATGCGGATGAGTCAGTCACAATCGCAGGACTTGCGGTTTCTTTCTAAAGGAATCATGAAGAATATAATATGGTTTTCTATGTGCGGATGCTTTGAATGGTTTTGGTTGTATAAATATTTTTATTAGTTTTTTTCTTTGAATGCTGGAGCAAGTAATATATATTTTTTTTTATTGATTATAGATGTTAATTTCTTTAATCAATGATTTATATTAGTATAAAAATTTTATGCCTTTTCCCTATATCATAGTTCGTAACCATATAACTTGAAGTTAGAACATGATTATAAATGCACATTAACTATGTAATTTACCCTCTATAGGAGTAAATAATTGTTGAAACGCACAGTGTATTAAAATGTTGTACATTAATAGTTAATGTGTAATAAATGTATGATATAGCATTATACGTTTCTAACATGTGTAAGGTTATTAGAAATACAATAACGAAATTTAACTGAATTCAATTTTTTTTTTTAAAAAAATTATATATAATATCATTCCAGTAAATTTAAGAATGTATAATATGTTTTTATACATTCAAATCAATGTATAATAAATGTGTGTCTTTCCAGTAAATGTTTGAATGTATAATAAGTTGTTATACATTCAAAGCAATGTGTAGTGAAACTGTGTCATTCGAGTAGACTTAAGAATGTATAATATTTGATTATACATTCGTATCAATGTATGATATAACATCATACATTATAAATATGTATGATAGTAACAATTTCTATAATTTTTTTACAAGTAATAAACGTTTTACAACATGTATACTGTTATGTAATACATACGTTTAAAACGTATTTGTCTTTAGTCCAATGTAAGATTCACTTATAAGCAAAGGTACATAACAGGAAATATATTATGTGTTCAAAATACAATGTCTGATTAATTAGTAATATGTTGTTTTAATCATTAACAAATAAGTGAAACGGAAATTTAATAAGTGAAAGGGAAAACCCCAGTAAATATTTTCTTTGGCTTTGGCCTTTAGTTTCGTCCCCCATAGTTGGTCAAAAAGACAGCGTAATAAGCACCCATAACGCCTAACATCAACAAGTTCATAATTGGCCTAGTTCTTTAAGGGCCGTACGAAATCTGAATACATTCCAAGCCATCACCGTTCAAGATCTATACATAATAAATTCCTTCAACAAAAAATTCAAATTAAAAAAATGAATTACGCAAAATAATAATCAAAGGGGTTTTTCAATTTGATTCTGTTTAGTTATTGAGAGTGTTTATTTGATTAATTCGGGTTTAATTTTTTTTTGAAAAAAAAAATAATTTTGGGTTTATGGATTCCGAGTAGAGAAAGTGGAATCCATGGTTAAGGAGAAGTGAAATGGTGAGGAAGAAGGGAAGGTAAAATTGGAATTACAGCTGCTACTCATAATCATAGATGACATACTAAATAAATGAAGAGAAAAGGTAGCAAGATTTTAGGAGAAAAATTTGGAGCAAAATATGGTTGTTTGGAATGTATAAGAAGGAAGAGAGAGAAAATAAAAAAGGTAGGGATTTAAGTAATTAATTTGAAATTTTTGTAATTTCTTTTTCAACATGGGATGTAATTTAATAAGACAAAGTTAGCATGTGTATATATGTAATTTTTTCTAAGAATAATAATGTTTCAGCATAAAATTTTGGATTAAATTTATTTTATGTCCATTTGAGGTATTGGCAAATACTGAGATCATAATATATATATATATATATATAGATATATATATATATATATATATATATAGATATATATATTATGATCCCACATAGAACCTTCGACGGAGCTAGTTTGGAGATAGGGGTTCATCCAAACCTCTTCGGCAGAAAATTATATTATTTATAAATATTTGAAATTATTTTTTTACGTATATTTAATATACATAAAATTTCCTTCGACTAATTCATGTGTTTCCTTCTTTATATTTTAAGCGCTCATAGTGAAAATTCATGACTTTATCACTATGTATAACATATCTCACAAAATATTCTAACCTAGATGAGATGTACTTACTTATCTCACTTAACAAATGACTCCATCTTGAGTTAATTTGCTCTTATTTGTTCTCAAAATTGACTATGGAATAAACTTTGGTCAAATAACATAAATTACGATAGTTTGAAGTTTAATTGCAAAATATTTTGACATTTTGTATAATTATTAAAAATTTTGATTTTGGGTTTGTCAAGATACATAATTAGCTCGCGATTCATCTATCAAAGATACATTTTTTTTTTTTGTAAAAATATATTAATTAGCTCCAAATATACTTTTTTCGATTTTGAGTCTGTCGAGATACATAATTAGATCCTAATACATCCACCGAAGATATATAATTAGTTAAAATTTTTATAATTACTTTGTACGTACAGGGACTTGTGTAAATATAATAGGTTAAAATTTGTGTTTTTTAATTTTTCCATGAACTTTATTCGAAGTCATATTTTGCTAATAAAAAACATGCATGACTTCAATGCTTTCATTTGTTTAATACTTACTGTATAATAATACAGATTTGGCAGTTTCTCGTGTTTCAACTTTCAAATTTGACTTGGGGAATCTAAAGTATTTTGATCCAATTTTAAGTGTTATATTTGAATTATCAGGTGTGTAAATTTTTTATTTAAATTATCAACGACTTTTTAAATTTTGTATTTAAATTATTATGTGTGAGCGTTTCCTACCAAAACTATCACCAACTATTAGTATGTTCCCTTTATCATACCTGAAATACAACCATCTTTTGGATAGAAAAACAAAACAATTAATAGTTGAAGGATTTTTTGATAAATAGTTGATAGTTTAAATAGGAAAATGAAACTCAAAAATTTGAGATACTAAAGAGCGGCAATGCTGATCCTTAAAGAAGTATATTAATTGATGTCTAAATCAAATCGAGTTTGTAAGGCGTATTAAATGAATCAAATTGCTTTGACGGGGTTAAAGAAACCATTTTTCTAATTAAACGGGCGAAACAATAGAAATTGTAAATTTTGTGCGACTTTGGAAGAATGAGTTTTGGAGTGATTTTTTAACTACTTATTAAATAGATCGATCGGGTTACTTTATATTTATCCCCGAATTTGAAAAAATCAATCCAATCTAAACTTATTCAGATTGACTTTGAATTTATTTTCTTAAATTTGAAAACAAAAAAGATTTAATTAAAATTTTCATATCCAATCCAAACTGACTCGAACATGGCCGACCACAATTCACATATAACGAGGAATGAGCGATTCTTGCAATATAGTGTGGAGTGCATTGCGCCAAGAATACCTATAAAATATTTTAAGCTACTTAGTGGAACATTAAAATAAAATTCATCACTTTATATAATATTTATTAATAATAATTTAATTAAAATTATTCATTTATTTGTAATACCAAGATTTATAGCTACATAAAAGTCTAAAGTTTATTTAGATTCTAAATTGTAAGAAGTCACTTTCATTCATAAATTTCATGCTCCATCAGACACATCACATAAATTAGAACGATTATAGTACACTAGATTTGGTTAAGTAAAAGATTAGGTTATAAGATTATTAAAAAAAAAAAAAAAAAGTAAAATAAGAGAGGTAAACATAATATATCACAAAAAGAAAAATAACATAATATATCACAAATTATATAAGAAGTAAATGCTATGAGATCAAATTTAAAGGGAGATTCATGTAATTATGTCTTTAATTTTTCTTTTTAACTTAAGACATTGTGAAAAAACTAATTTAATTGACTCAACCTACCTATCTCTTCTGAAGGGTTGGTGGAACCCCAATATTTCACTATATAGAGTGAAACATTCAAGCTGTTATTGAGATATATTCAAGTACCTCCCTATATCTTATTGTAATTCATCTTTTGCATAGCTAAAACGATGGCTTTTGAAAAAGAAAACATGCAAGTTGAAATTGTGTCTACAAAGTTCATTAAACCATCTTCACCAACTCCAAATCATCTCCAAAATTACAAGTTATCTTTCTTTGATCAAATAGCTGATGAAGCACATTTACCTCTTGTTCTTTTTTATCCTCCTACTAACAACATTAACTATGCATCTCATGAACAACAAGTTGAGCAATCTCTATCTAGAATTTTAACTCATGTTTACCCTATGGCTGGTAGAATTAACGAGGATATCGACTCGATTTGCTGCCAAGATCAAGGGGTTAAATTTGTTAAAGCCAAGGTAAATGGTAAACTCAATGAGTTTCTTGAGAAAGCACACAAGGATGTCAACCTTGCATTGCTTTGCTGGCCTCAAGATACATGGGATGTAGATGACACTAACTTGTCCATCATGCCAATTGTTATTGTCCAAATCACTGAGTTTGAGTGTGGTGGCTTGGCTCTATCTGTAAGCCATGCACACACTGCTATGGATGGTTTCACAATTTTCTATATTATTCATGAATGGTCCAAAGTGTGCAGACTGGAGATTCCTGTAGAGAAAATTGATTTCCTAAGGTTTGACTTGACTGACACTTTCCCATCTAGAGATTTATCGAAACTTCTCTTGCCTCGTGCACCTGACGAGGATCGTGTGGAAGCTAATTTAGTTGCGAAGAGGCTATACATCAATGAAGATTCGATTTCAAGGCTTAGAGAAGAAGTCGGAGATTTATGCTTTAAGCCGTCAAGAGTTGAAATGATTACGGCCCTCCTATGGAGGGCTCTGATACGTGCTTCTGAAAAGAAGCACGGACATCTAAGACGATCCCTAATAGGGGTCCCAATAAACTTGCGCCCTAGGTTGAGTTCTTTACCTCAAGTAGAGAAAACATTTGGGAATCTTGTAATTGAAGCCCCAGCAAAATTTGTACCTGGAGAAAACAACATGGAGTTGCGCGAATTTGTAAAGTTGATTCGCGATGCAGTCACTGAGACTATAACCGCGTGTGACAAGAGCACACCGGATGAAGTAGTGGCAGCCGTAGCGGCTATATATAATGGAAGCTTTGTAGCACCAGAATGGGGAGGGAGTCCTGAAGAAGTTGACATGTTTGCAAGTTCAAGTTTGTGTAGATTTCCTATACAAGAAGCTGATTTTGGTTGGGGAAACCCATGTTTGATGCACTTTGGATCAAGGCATAATCAGGTTTGTTGGCTATATGATGCTGAATGTGGCAATGGGATATGTGTGCAAGTTGAATTGAAGGAAGCTATTGTGAAATTATTTGAATGTGAAGATGATATCAAGAATTTCTTTGAGTTTTAGGTTCTTTGTGTTTTTCACAAGTCGAAAGCCGTGGAGTAACTAGTAAAGTTGTTGCTATGTGATCAGGAGGTTACAGGTTCAAGTCGTGGAAACAGTCTTGACAAAAATGTAAGGTGAAACTGCGTACAATAGACACTTGTGATCCGATCCTTCCCTGAGATCTTACACAGCGAAAACTTTAATGAAACAGATTGTCTTCCTATTTGTATTGATTTTACTTTTTGAATTGTTGTCCAAAAAAAGGCATTTGAAAGTTGGAGCAATTATTACTAGCATAATTATAATGAAACAGATTGTCTTCCTATTTGTATTGATTTTACTTTTTGAATTGTTGTCCAAAAAAAGGCATTTGAAAGTTGGAGCAATTATTACTAGCATAATTATAGCATTTTTGTTATGAAATCTAGAGCAAGAACAAGAATAAATACAGAGAGAAGAGACATACTTCTTTATTTCTCTTGAGGGATAAGAGATCCTCATGACGGATTCTTGAGAATTATTTACAATGGATAAAACTCATTTATTTATAGGAAAAATTACTCCTAGTTTCTAAAGACAGATACTTCAAATCCTGATAGATATCAACTAGATCTTAATAGATCTTATTTATATTCTTGAGACATTCACTATAATGTAAATGCATTTATAACACTCCCACTTGAATGTCTAATTGATAGATAATGTATCTCGTTAAATCCTTACTAGAAAAAACCCAGTGGAAAAAAAATCTAGTGAAGGAAAAAGAGTACACAACTCTAGCAATACGCATATAGACTGCCTCATTAAAAACCTTACAAGAAAAATCCAGTGGGACAAAACCTTGTAAGAGAAAAAGAGTACAACGCGTATTAACTCCCTCTAATGATTGAAAACTCTCCAAGAGTTTCAATAATTTTCAAGCTATAAGCTTATACAGTATAAGAATTATAAATAAGTTTTTCAAAAACTTTTATATGCTTCAAATATTTTGAATTCTTAAAAGTTTTCATGTAAATTTTGTTAAGTGACAATATTCAACATTTTATGAGTGACATCTTCAAGTGTTTGGAATGCAAATCAAATAAGTTTTACGCTTACCAAGATGCATCATTTCATGTCACTTTATAAATATTTCTAAGTTAGCATACTTAAAAATATAGAATTCAGATCCTCATATTCTTTTACAATATTGCGCCAATATTGTATCAAAGATAGTATCAATAATATATCATTTTGCATCGATTCACAATGTGACATAACATTTTGAGATCTCATCACTTCATCATTTTCAGGTACCTGAACCTCTCATAAGGTTTTATGAAGTGTTATGTCGTAGGCTCTTTAAGAGCACATTGTCTTCTTATTACGATTATTTTCTCCTTATCCTTTTCAAGGATCATTTCATTTGGAATTGATTAGTCTAGCACGCTTCACGCATGCGTAGACTTTGTCCTTTATAGACATAAAATAGGAGCACTTGTAGCTTAAATATGAGATTAAATTTGAGTCAGTAGATGCTTTCGACATATGACTTGAATTATCTTTTGAATGAGGATCTGATGATAATTCCTAACATATTTCATAGCTGCTTATAATATCCCCTTATGTTAGGAAAACTAACATACATCCTCCATCTTTTTTGAAGAATCCATCTTTGTGCATCATGGTATATTTATTAATTGTATACCCTATATCAAAACTATTAGATGGAATAGTTGGTTCTTGACCATGAACCAATTGAGTGGGAAAAAATAATCATAATTTATTGGTCTCATACATACAAGTGCTATTTTATGCAACATATCATCTTTCAAACCAACATATGAAGTTTTGTTCTCCTTAGTAATGGTTTAGCTATTTATCGAAGACATTTAATATCAAAGTTTTGTTCTCCTTAGTAATGGTTTAGCTATTTATCGAAGACATTTAATATCAAACATCATCATCAAAATGAATTGTCTTAATTAAACAATCTGAAAATTATGTTTTTCACTCAATTTTATTGAGCAAACAACTTTATGAATGTCAAACTGCAGATTGACAATAAATGTACATGTAATCATCTTATTGATGCATCTTTTCAACTTATCATATGATAGATGAACAAACCCTTATTCGCCTTTTATGCTTTTTCAGATTTTACGGGATCCAATCCCAAAATTAGTTGGTCCAATCAACTTATCATGAGAACAAGTAACATTAAAGGTTCATGAAAAATTTTCTAGTTCTTCAATATATGCTTCATGCTCAATATGCATATTTTCGGAATGTATCAATCGTTCGTGTCAATTTATGAACTTTTATACTAGTAAACTCTAAGTTTATCATAACATATATTTTTTTTTCTTTAGTAAATTTCAGATTTACTATTACATAAATAAATCTCAGATTTACTACTTTAGAATTAGATTTCAAAATAACTCTTCTCAGTTATTCTGCCTCTTTCGGAGGTGAGTTGTGATACCATCACAATCAAGCACACGTTTGCATTAATAAGTTTTTTATTCCCAAAAAATGGAATATAATTGTGCCTTAAACTATCAGAATTACCTATCAAATACCGATAGCTTATAACCTCATGATCTTGCTACTTCAGGAGCACATCGAGGCATACATATCTTTCAAAGTATATCATATATTGCTACAACATTCACTTCAAGAATGGAGCAATTTGTACTTTATTTATCATATATTGCTACAACATTCACTTCTTGGAATGAAGCATATATCCAATAGGACAGGTTGTACGACTTTTCACCATATCTCCTCTATTTTACCTTAGCCATCATAATATCATCAATATGGTGCATTGAGGTTCAAACTCAAAGTCTTATTCATATATAGGCATCTTAGACATTAATCGAGTTATAATAATAACAAACCTATAAAAATATCACCACTTACCATAACTTCCGATACTATGGAGCAATGTGTTATTCCTTTGATTGTTAGTCCAAAACCCTTGTCATAATAAACGGCATGCGTAATTTTTCTATAACCATTAAAAGAGAAGTTTTCATTAGTTAATTTCCAGTAATACAAGTAGTATATCCAAGTTTCAAATGTAGGAGTCACTAAAATAATACCATAACTTTAATTATGACACAGCGAAATATTATTTAGTAAATACTTATCTTGCACTCTCCAACTTCAATAACTACACTTGAAATAGAAAATCAAATATATGACAGAGTCTCGTGCAATTTTACTAATCTCATATGAAATACAAAAATAAATTCAAGATAGTAGAGTCTTGAGTTGATAAAGTGTTATGAAATATAAAGCAAGAATACGAATAAATAGAGAGAGAAGGGTGAGACTTTTTTATTTCTGTTGAGGGATGAGAGATGCTCATAAGGGATTCTTGAGAATTATTTACAATGAATAAAACTCCACTCACTAAAAGACAGATATTTCAAATTCTGATAGATCAACTAAATCTTGATAGATTTTATTTATATTCTTGATAGACATTCAATATAATGTAAATGCATTTATAACAGTTTTTGACTTTATTAGTATTTTTGTTTACAGAAATTGTGACCTTTCCAGAGAATCAATATATCCCTTTTGCTATTATCACTATTGATATGTAACCCCATCGGCTCAACAATTATTGCGCAAAATTACTATAATAGGTACGGGTTCGAAATAACTCAATAATTTTTTTTAGAGAAAATGATCAAAAGTTCCCCAACCTTTACTCCAAATTCTAATTACACATTTAAACTTTAAAGGTGACCTATTACCCCCCTGAACTATTTTAAAGTAGAATTATTATCCCCTAAATTATTTTAAAGTAGAAATATTACCCCCGAAAACTGACAACCAGTCATTTGAAATGTGGTGTGATGCACGCGCTGCCACATCATGCCACATCATTTTTTTAAAAAAAATATCTTAAAAATTAATTATTTTACTTTAACTATTTTAATCTCAATCCATTTTTCCCCTTTCTTTTCATATTCTTTTTTTCAATCTCAATCCATTTTCCCCCTTTCTCTTCATCTTTTTTTCTTCAATCTCAATCCATTTTTCTCCTTTCTCTTCATCTTCTTTTCTTCAATCTTCAAAAGCCAAAATGAAATATTTATTTTTTTTTCGATGCCGTTGATGAGTTAGTGTAATTTTCGATTTGGTGCAAATCAATGGCATCCAATCCATTTGTCTGCGTGTAATTTTGATTCAATCTTCAAAAAACAAACAAATTTTGATGAGTTCTTTCAAAAGGCAAACAATCTTCAATGGCAAATCAATGACATCCAATCTTCAAAAGACAAACAAATTTTGATGTTGGTGTAATTTTTAATTTGGTGCAAATCAATAATGAGTTTCTTTTTTGATGCAAGACAAATGGATTTTTAACCCAGTTGATTTTTAATCCAAGAACTCATCAATGGCATCCAAGAACTCATCAAGAATCTTCAACCCACTTGATTTGGTGTTGATTTTTTAATTTCTTGAAATTCAAGAAATGTGTGTTGCGTGTGTGTATGGGTTGTTGTTTTTCAATTCCAATGAAGTGCATTTGTGTGTGTTTTTCGTCCCTTATGTGTGTGTAAATTTGTGTATGTATCGGGTCAGCTGTGTGTTTTCTGTGAATGAAAAAATGAGGAGTGATGTGCGATGTTGAGATTGAATGTTTGTGTGTTGTTTGATCTTTGTTGTTGGTGAATAATTGCTCATGTTGGTTTGTTGTCGATTCTTTGGTTATGAACTGTGTGATGAAGTCGAAAATAATAAACAACATCGAATTTGAAAATTTTCGACAACCTTGAAGTGGGAAATAATGATCATATCAATTATTAAATTTCTGACGATCTTAAATCCGGAAACAACGAACAATACCAATTTTAAAATTTTCAACAACCTTGAAGCCGGAAACAATGAACAATATCGAATTTAAAATTTTCGATGACCTTAAAGTCGGAAATAATACAGAATTTTAAAATTTTCGACGACCTTGAAGTCGGAAATAATGGACAATACCCATTTTAAAATTTACGACAACCTTGAAGTCGGAAATAATGGACAATATTGATTTTAAAATTTTCGATGATCTTGAAGTCGGAAATAATAAACAACATAGAATTTAAAATTTTCAACAACCTTAAAATGGGAAATAATGAACAATATCAATTTTTAAATTTCCGACTATCTTAAATCCGGAAACAACGAAGAATACCAATTTTAAAATTTTCGACGACTTTGAAGTCGAAAACAATGAATAATACTGAATTTAAAATTTTCAATAACCTTAAAGTTGGAAACAATAGTGAATTTTGAAATTTTCAGCAACCTTTAAGTCGGAAACAATGGACAATACCCATTTTAAAATTTACGACGACTTTGAATTCATAAATAATGAACAATATCGATTTTAAAATTTCGGATAATCTTGAAGTTGGAAACAATGAACAATACCCATTTTGAAATTTTCGCCGAATTTGAAGTCGAAATCAATCGATTTTGTGCTTGGAGATGAGGAAAATGATAAATTCATTTTCTATGTCATTGATGAGTTCTTGGATGCCATTGTGTGTAAGAAGAAGAAGAGTAAAGAAAGAAAATGAAAAGAAAAAGAATAATTAAAAATCAATAAAGAAAATAAAAAAATATTAAAAAAAATCGTTCTCACTCTCTTTAAAAAGAGTAAAATACACTCTCTTGCCATGTCAGTGTTCAAAGGTGTAAATATTCTACTTTAAAATAGTTCAGGGGGTCATAGGACCCCTGCAAAGTATAAGTGTGTAGTTGGATTTTGGGTAAAGGTTGGGGGGCTTTTGGCCATTTTCTCTTCTTTTTTTTTATTGCTAATCTACCTCTATCCAACCTGTATAGTTTTGAAATCACTCAAAACTAGTAAAAACACAAAACTAGTAAAGTTGTTCCTATGTGACTAGGAGGTCACAGATTCAAGTCATGAAAATAGCTTTTTGCAGAAATGTTAGGTGAGATTGCATACAATGGACCTTTGTGGTCCGATCCTTTCGTGGACCCTACACATATTATAGCCAGAACTTTAGTGTAAGAGAATGTCCTTTTTGTGTTGCTTTTTATTTTTGAATTATTGTCCAAAAAAGGCATTTGAAAGTTGGAACAATTATTACTAGATGAAATGAACGACACGATTCCTCTAGATGAAAGGTGAGAGAAAGAGCAACCAATTCAATGAAATAATATCTTACACTACTAAAAAAAAGGGGAAAAATTGATCATAAAAATCGACCACATGTGGTCGGTTTTCTCCAATTTCCGACGGCAAAATTGACCAAAATGTGTGGTCGATAAAGCAGTGATAGTTTTTTAAAAATCGACCACACGTGGTCGATTTTTTAAAAATATATATATATTTTTAAAATTTATTATTATTTTATTAAAATTAAAAAAAATAATTTTAGGAATAAAAAAATCGACCACAAGTGGTATGGACTGTATATGCTTTATCCTCCCTAGATTCCACTTTGTGGTAATACACTGAGTTGTATTCATTTTATCTAATTATTATTTCAGTAAGCTATCCATTATGATAAATTCATATAAACTTTTTTTTCAATGTCCTTTTTTCCTTAAAAGGAAAGGAATCATTTCATCTCCATTGTTCACATGTCATACATGTCCTTATTTGTTTTTGGCTTAGTATTTCAAAGTTCAGTTCTCCTCCCCCCAAAGTGACTGTTGCAATTGAATAATAGAATAAGATAGTGATCAAAAAATTATTTTTCTTCCTTTTTTCCCTCTATTTTCCTTCTTGAATGAGTTCTACAAGGTAAGGTTTCTTATGATAATACTCGTGGTCCGACCCTTTTATGAACCATGTGTATAGCGAGAACTTTCAATATTTTAAGCACTAAATTTTAAGCAACTACTAATTAGCAAGCATGAGAGACACTTTTCAATATTTTGGCAAGACAATCTCAAAATACTACAATTAATAAAAATACAACGAAACGACAAGCTTATTCAACCTTGTAAAACAAGCTACAACGATGACAAAATGGAATATGCAATAAGCAAAAGTAACGTAGATAAGTCTTCCTCTACGCTCATGGAAATAACAGTACATTTAACGAACATTAGAAACAGAAAAAATTCGGGTTTCACTATTTTTTATTTCAAGCAGTGAAAAATTGGAGCTGCGCACAGTAAAAAATATTTCTGAGTAATGAAATTTTTTTGAGTAATGTGAATTTGAGTATTGTTGGGGTGGGGTCATAAGTCACATTTGTCATTTTCTGGAAAATGACTTCACTTGGCCCATGAGGGAAATCATTTTCCCTGAAATTGAGGAAAATGAGTTATTGTAAAAAATATTTTCCCAATATTTTAGTACAATTAAACAAGGAAAAATAGGAAAACATTTTTCATCATACCAAACACACCCATAGTTTGTGTTATTACCTTTAGCTCTTTCTAATACAGGTTAATTCTTCCTACTTTCTGTTGTTCTTAAATCAGTAGGCATTGTTAAGAAAAGATTGTTATGCTCCTCATTTCTTAATGAGTGTGTCAAGTCAAGATGTGATAAGTAAAAGCGAATGAAGGGAGTAGGTATCTCAATGGACGTGCCATATTTTAAATTTTGAGAGTTAATTAATTTTTGTTATTGAAATTTTTTTATGCCTTTAAATATTCGAAGTTTTTAATTATTATAAATTATGTGGTATTATTCTTACATAGTTTTCATAAATTTATTTCAAAAAATTTAAGCTTCTATGTCAGAATTCACTATTAATCTTCCGTCTATACTTAGCTTCTTCAATATTCTACGTTACCTTGAAAAATCTTGATTGTGCGGACGAAGAGAAATGATCTTGTTAAGTCCTTGGTTTTGATGAGTCGACAAACTATCAACTTAGGACTTGGTTCACTGGAGAAATTTTGTTGACAAAGCTACAGTTGTTTAGGAGTCAGGTTGATCGCATTCACGTCGCTATCGCTTGGTCAGCAGTACAGCTGGAAAAGTACACTTCTGGCAGAAGTTCGTGGCAAGGCTGCAACGCCTTTTTGTTACCGCCAATCAGAAACATCTTAGGTTTTCTTGTCTCTTATATAAGCAACACTCCACTACAAGAAAACCTAAGTTTTCATATTTTCGCAACATCAAATCTCTCGAAGCTATTAGATTCAAAGCCTCACTCACAACAGGGACCTGCTCAGTCGTTTCCTGTGTCTCAAGCTCTTGTTGTTTTTGAGTCTTTGTTTATGTGTATAAGTGTGCCTACTGCTCTAGTTTATTATTAGTAGGTGTTTTTCTTATTCTGTTCTTGTTGTCAAAAGTGTCATCTAGAGTTATTTGACAAAGGAGCTAGAGTTAGTTTAATTACTGCTTCAGTTAGAGTTAGCCGAGTCAGTGGATACAATAGAGTTATCGCATTGGAGTTCATTGTAATAGAGTTATTACAAGTTGAGAAAGGGTTAAAAGGTTAATCTTTAAATCATGGAGTATGTATTTAAGGTTGCGTGAAATTAGTAAAGTGGTTGGAGAATTGACATAAACGTATTCAGAATTGTGCTATAATAGTCTACATTTGATTGATTGGATTTAAAATTTACAATTTGTATTCACAAATTTTATACACACTTAATACAAGATCTGAACCTAAGTCAAAAGAAAATGCCTCTGTTGATGTGGGGATGGTTGATATAATATCAACAGTTAGTCAAATAAAAATTATGGTACATCAAAAAAGAATGTCACATAGTAATAAGAAAAGCTTTTTGTAATTTAGAATCTTTGGTTTCTTAGTTTATCATGTGTTTTGTAGTTTGTTTGTCACATTTTGCATGTGAATTTAGGTTCACTTTCAATCTTAGGTAGAAGCTGATGGAACATTGTTCACAAATAATACATCCACATTTCTTATTGATGACAAGGGATCGACCTGTGAACATAGTAAACTCAATAAAAACCAAAAAGTGGGATATTTCATTGAATAAAATTCATCGTAGTTAAATATAAAATTTTTCGTGGTTAATCACTTTAGCTATAATATTTTTTCTTGTAACTTTCGTAACAAGATGTAGCGCGGCTAAAAGTTAGTTACAAACTTTATATGATCCGTGACTAACAATTTATACTTATTGCTACAAAAAATATTGTGTTGTAGCTATGATGGTACAAATATTCTGTCACAAAAATTATACTTGTAGCAAGTGTTTTTGTTTTTTTTGCCACAACAAATAAAATGTGTAGCTATCTTCATATTGTAGCCGTGAGACGTTAAATTGTAGCAAAAAACTAAGTTATTTGTCATGTAAATTTAAATTTTATGACTATTTCTATGGTTTAATTTGGTGGCAATAGTACTCGTATTTAGTCACAAATTAAAAAAAAATTGTAGCTATAAATTAAAATACTTGCTACAAATATTTACATATTGTAGCTAAGAATCCATACCTATTGCCATGAACTACAAAGCACTATAGCTAAAAAAAATTATATTTGTTATGAAAAGTTAAATTTTTTAGCCATGTTCTTAATATGTGACAGTTGCAAGGAGTAATATCTAGCTACGAACTTAAAATATAATAGCTAAATTTACATATTTTTTTATCACGTGATATAAATTGTAGCAAAAAATTTTCTTCATTTGTATGAAAAGTTATTATTATTTTCGTCATAACTATCTATATTTTGCTACAAAGTTAAAAAATTATAGCTAGTAATCCATAAATATATTTAAGGAATGACATAAAATTTATAAGAATTATAGCAGAATATTTTAAATTATGTAATAATGCATTATATTAGAGAAAAGAGTCAACAAAGGCGCAACAAAATTATTTAAAATAATAAAACACCATTTAACTCAAACATGATCAATATGCTTTTACAAAAGGAAATAGTTGTCCAAGTTCTTGTCCATCTTGATTCTTTCGTTGCTCCTTCACAAGAAGATAAAGAGGAAAGTTAACACAATAAAATTACAATGGCATCCTGTTGAAAAGCATCTACTTGCTTTTTCTTTTTTCTTTTGCGAGATTCTATGAAAACTTCAACACGAGAAGGAGCTTTTCCATTTTTCACCTACAAAAATAATAATCATTATTATTAATTGACTTTACATTATGTAATATAATTCTTCTAACTTAAATTTAAATACTATAATATATACCATTTCGTGTCTAAGTCTTGTATAACTTTTGATTTCAATATATGGAGGTAAGGAACGTTTCGACCTATTTTTTTTGTTCTGCATATTTTTCTTCTAAACAAATGTTAAAAAATAATAATTAAAATTTGTGTCTATAATAGAAAAAAAAAAGATAAAATGTCTTTATAGTAAATAATAATTTAAAGCTAATATGTCAATATTACCTGAAAATCAGCACCACTCCAAAGGTTGACCAACTATTTTCATTCATCAGTGCTAACAATTTTAGGCTTGTTCCATAAACGAAGTTGATAAGATGTTTTTGAATCAAAATAATTAGCTTTCATTCTGTACCTATAATATTTATAGAGATCACTCATATGACCAATGATAGCATCCTTTCTTTCCTCGGACGCATCAAAATGAAACTTTTCCTATAGAAAATATATAATTATAATTCATAATCATATGTTATAATAGTTGTCAATCATAAAAAGATAGAATTTTATTAATTTTTCTTACCAAGATAATGTCCCACATATGGTCAATCTTATCTTGCTCGATCTCTTTCCAACCTTTAACTTTTAAAGGACAACTTCGACTTCTAATTATTTGTCCCAAAAAACAAGTAAATTCAGTTGCATTCTTACCAATAGTTTGATCATCTTCATCAAATTCTACAGATAACTTCTGTCCTTCTTGGAGGTTGATTATTTTTATGCATCGTGTAGGCCCCCTAGTTTTTTTTTTTCACGACTTTGGGACCTGCAATTGAAGATTAAATAAATAACATCAAATAAAAATATCAACAAAAATAAAAAAGATCAATAATAACCATGAATATCTGTTGAGTTTGGTGATTCATGTTCTTCCATAACCTCAACCTCTGCTGGCGCATCGTTCCTAGAAATACTTTCTTCAATAGAAGCACTTATAGTAATATCACAATCCTTTGGTAATGTATATATAGATCACGATAAACTTCCTCTTATGCATTCTATAACTAACAATCATGTCCCTAACATCCGAATCATCATGGCATTTCACTAACCCATCATAATCACTCATAGTCCTATCACCTCTCAAATAGAAAAAATTATCTCCCTCCATAATATGAAATTTACATTGTTTTTTTAAATCATCCAATATATCAAAGTAACTCACAAAATCAATATCCATACTTGTTTTAACAAATGTCCGCCGGGTGATGAAAGCAAGATGTTGCTTGTTCTAAGCAGGGGAGGACCTATAGCTAAACTTTTGATATTATAACATATATTAGATATAATTATATAAAACATACATAAAATTTGGTATAAGATTTAGAAAAACACCAAGTAAACCAAGAAGATAGCTGAGTGTTTTAGTTTTCAGGCGGAAACTTAAAGTTTTGAACATCAATATGTGTGTTCGAACCTTCCATGCACCCACGATCCCTAAATCCTGGATCCGCCATTGGTTTGAAACTTGCCCGGCCGTGAGGAACCAAGAGATCTTTGTCGGTGCTGACTTGGATCTCGGGTGATAAAATAAGGCGATACTCTATAAGCCAATGCATCACATTTATATTAGTGATGCGAATTTCGGACTAAACTTTAATATAACTACTTTTAAATTTATATACATGTTAAACTTTTTTTTTTTTTTTTTTTCAAATGTTAAACTTGTCTGAAATATATACAAATTGTGTAATGCAACTAAAGTGAGAGAAGAACAACACACATGAATTACTTAGACAAATTTTACAAAGGTTGAAGACTTCAGGATGAAGAATTTATTTTCAAATATGATATACTACGATCGATCTATGGATTTCCTTTCTTTTGTCCCATGATTCTCAAATTCTTAAAAGTGTTTTTTTACATTATCTATGCTTTAAGAGTAATTAATGTTGCTCTATTTTTTTTTCCTCTTTTGGGTATCCATGATTTTGATGAGAAATTATTTTTTCTTAATTGTTTCTACATTTGTGGGTTAAGTTTAATCACATAAAATAGAATAATTATATAAACACCCCTTCAAATTTGATTTTGTATCATTTCCTTTGTGGTTCATGATATTATACTAACCTTTTTTCTAAGGTATGGAGGACACGGATAGGGTAGAGGGTTAGTGGGTAGGAGTAGGCCCTTACTAGTAGGGAGGAGTGTTTTGTTTGTCGATATACCTGTAGTCATAGTATTATGCATGTCTCTTGTAGTTTCTTATTCGTGGTGTTTTGAAGGTGTTTGTGGTTTTGGACAGATAGTTCATAATATTATTCTAGGTGTCTTATTTCTTTTATTATCTAGTGGTGTGTTATCCTATTTTGCTGTTTGTTTTTATATTTTTTGCTTGGTATACTGTTGTTTGTCATGAACCAGGGATTTATCGGAAACAACCTCTCTACTTCATTGAGGTAGTAATATGGACTGCATATGCTTTATCCTCCCTAGATTTCACTTTGTGCTAACACACTGGTTATATTGTTGTTGTATTCATTTTATCTAATTATTATTTCAGTAAGTTATCCATTATGATAAATTCATATAAGCTTTTTTTTCAATGTCCTTTGTTCCTTAAAAGGAAAGGAATCATTTCATCTCCATTGTTCACATGTCATACATGTCCTTATTTGTTTTTGGCTTAGTACTTCAAAGTTCAGTTCTCCTCCCCCCAAAGTGACTGTTGCAATTGAATAATAGAATAAGATCGTGATCAAAAAATTATTTTTCTTCTTTTTTTTCCCTCTATTTTCCTTCTTGAATGAGTCCTACAAGGTAAGGTTTCTTATGATAATCCTCGTGGTCCGGCCCTTCTATGAACCATGTGCATAGCGAGAACTTTAGTGTATTGGGCTGCCTTTTTTTAATTATTTTCTTCAACCTACCTATCTCTTGTGAATGGTTGGTGGAACTCCTATTTTTCCCTATATAAAGTGTAACATTCAAGCTGTTAATGAGATATATTCAAGTAACTCTATATATCTTTTCCTAATTTATCTTTTGCCTAGATAATACAATGGCCTTTGAAAAAGAAAACATGAAAGTTGAAATTGTGTCTACAAAGTTCATAAAACC
Organism: Capsicum annuum; assembly: GCF_002878395.1. Lineage (NCBI taxonomy): Eukaryota > Viridiplantae > Streptophyta > Magnoliopsida > Solanales > Solanaceae > Capsicum > Capsicum annuum. The sequence continues at coordinate 227,611,349 of NC_061122.1, read as the reverse complement.
ATCTTTACCAACTCCAAATCATCTCCAAAATTACAAATTATCTTTCTTTGATCAAATAGCTGATGAGGCACATTTACCTCTTGTTCTTTTTTATCCTCCTACTAACAACATTAATTATGCAACTCATGAATAACAATTCGAGCAATCTTTATCTAGAATTTTAACCCATGTTTACCCTATTTCTGGCAGATTTATCGAGGACGATGACTCGATATCATGCAAAGACCAAGGGGTTAAATTTGTAAAAGCTAAGGTAAATAGTAAGCTGAATGAATTTCTTGAGAAAGCACACAAGGATGTCAACCTTGCATTGCTTTGTTGGCCTCAAGATACTTGGGATGTAGATGACACTAACTTATTCATCATGCCAATTGTCATTGTCCAAATCACAGAATTCGAGTGTGGTGGATTGGCTCTATCTATGAGCCATGCACACACGGCGATGGATGGTTTCACAACTTTCACTTTTATTAATGAGTGGACTAAAGTGTGCAGATTAGGTATTCCTGAAGACAAGATTGATTTCCTGAGCATTAATTTGGCTGATGTTTTTCCATCAAGAGATCTATCGAAACTTCTCTTGCCTCGTCTCCCCCAGGAGGATCGCGAGGAAGCTAAATTAGTAGCCAAAAGGCTATACATCAATGAAAGTGCCATTTCAAGGCTCAGAGAGGAAGTCGGAGACTTATGCTTTAAGCCCTCAAGAGTTGAAATGATCGTAGCCCTCCTATGGAGGGCTCTGATACGTGCTTCAGAAAAGAAGCACGGACATCTAAGACGTTCCCTAATGGGTGTCCCTATAAACATGCGCCCTAAGTTGAAATCGTTACCTCAAATAGAAAAATCTTTTGGGAATCTTGTAATTGAAGCCCCAGTAAAATTCATACCGGGGGAGATCAACAACATGGAGTTGCACAATTTCGTGAGATTAATTCGTGACACAGTGAAGGAAACTATTGTTGCTTGTGACAAGACTTCACCAGACGATGTAGTGGCAGCTGTGGCTAATATATACAATGAAAGTTTCCAAGCACAAGAATGGGGAGCAAGTGATGAAGTAGACATGTACACAAGTTCAAGTTTGTGTAGATTTCCAATACAAGAAGCTGATTTTGGTTGGGGAAAACCATGTTTGATGCATTTTGGTTCAAGACATAATCAGGTTTGTTGGTTGTATGATGCTGAATGTGGCAACGGGATTTGTGTGCAAATGGATTTGAAGGAAACTAATGCCAAATTATTTGAATGTGAAGATGATATCAAGGCTTTCTTTGAGTTTTAGGTTCTTAGTGTGCTAAAAAAAAATAAGGTTTTTAGTGGGTATGTATGTGTGAGTGTTATTTTTCTTTTTTCAAATTATTTTGCTTTTACTATTTGTAATATTGGTCTAAAAAGGGGAATGGAAGAGCTGAACTAGTACTACTAATGTAACAATAATTATAATAAAAACTTCCCTTATTACTATTATAGTATTTTTGTTTGCAAAAGCTGTTATCTTTATTTCCATGATTGAATTTCATAAGGAATCCAATAATTTTATATGGATCTTCCTTATGTCACACCTGTCTTATTTTTAAGTGATTAATGTTGTTTTTGTGAATATAGCGTAAAAATCTTTTGTGTTATGAGTGTAAAGTTAAAACTATTAAGGATCACTTGGTTGGTGGCATATAAAAATAACGAATATTTCGTGAGATAATTTAATATGTATTTGAAAATAGATATATCTCCAAATTATAATTCCACCAATCATGCGTCCCTCTTAATAGCACTATTGATTCAGGTAGAATAACATCGCATTGCTAAAGGAATATCAAGACCTTTTCTCAAGCCCATACCAATATGTAACTTAGTTAAAAATAAGAGGTAGAAATATTCATAATTTAAAGTTTATAGGTCTTGCTTTGAATTATTGAGTTCCACCTCTCTCGTGAGGCTTGTCATAGACATGATGTTGGGCGTTGGCATTATCAAACAATCCCCCTCCCGACAACTGCCTCAGGCAGCATGTTGCTTTGGGGAATTGGGCTCATGACCATCGCATTGATACTAGTACGTACTTGTTAAGATCAAGAATTTATCATCATGTCAAAAGTTACCTTTGATAGCAAGGATGTAACTTTATTTCTTAACTAAACCCATCAAACAAGCATCATTATCGATCATGACTCTAACTCGATCACCCAACCTCCTCGTGAGCCTTGTCATAAATAATATAGGTCAAACCCATCGATAGGACCTCAAACTTGTCCCAAAAATTCACTTAGACCCCTAAACTAAGGCTTGTACCTATCAGACCCTTAAACCCTCCGAATTTTGTTTCAATTGGGCATTTTTTCCCAATCAGCTAAAGGCTCAAGTGTGTGCTGCACACACGCGCTGACGTGGCAAAAACAGCCAATTGGAAGCTGACACATGGCATTGTGGGTCCAATATATTAAAAAATAATTATAAAATTATTTTAAAAAATAAAAATAAAAAATTGATTATTAAAAGAAATTATAAAATTAAAAAAAATAAATTATTAAAAAATAATTATAAAATTATTTGAGAAACAAAATATAAAATTTTTAAAAAAATGAAAATAAAAATGGCATTGAGGATCCAAATTATTAAAAAAATTATAAAATTATTTAAAAAATAAAAATGAAAAAATGATTATTCAAAAAAAATCAGAAAACTTTTAAAAAATAAAAATAAAAAATTGCATTGAGGATCCAAATTATTAAAAAATAATTATAAAATTATTTTAAAAAAAAATTGATTATTAAAAAAATTATAAAACTTTAAAAAATACAAATTATTAAAAAATAATTATAAAATTATTTAAAAAATAAAAATAAAGTTATAAAAAAATTTAAAAAATAAAAATAAAAAATGGCATTGAGGATCCAAATTATTAAAAAATAATTTAAAATTATTTAAAAATAAAAATAAAAAACTGATAATTCAAAAGAAATTATAAAATTTTAAAAAATAAAAATAAAAAATTGCATTGAAGATCCAAATTATTAAAAAATAATTATAAAATTATTTAAAAATAAAAAATTGATTATTAAAAAGAAATTAAAGGAGAAAAGATAAAAAACACCTCCCACCCACCCAGTCGTCTTCTTCACAACCCCCTCTCCCGTTGTCTTCACGCATACAAACAACAACTCCATTAACAACAGTCAACAACACACACACACATTAATCTTTTTCACACCCCCGGTCGTTTACACACACACACAGTCAGCAACACACACACATAATTGTTGTTAAATCAACAACTCCATTAGTAAATGAAAAAAAGATTTCTTTAACTGATTTTGTAAAAAAAAATAATTTTTTTTCACATCTTTGATGTTGGTGACAATGGTGAAGATTGATTAGTGATTTTGTTGTTGTTAGTAGAGTTGTTGATTTTATTAGTAATGAAGTTTCTTCATTTTGATGCTTAAAATTAATTTCTCTATCTTCAATGGTTTCTTGTTGCTTCAGAAGGCTCCATCTTCAATGGTTTCTTGTTGATGTAGAAGAAGACACGGACGGGGGATGGGGTGGAGGGAGGGGAAAGAGGTGCGGCTTTTTAAAAAAAAAATAAAAAAATATTATTAATTAAAAATTATATTAATAAAATAATTTAAGTATAAGTTTTTTAATTAAAAAAAAATATATTATTTAATCTACTGTTCACGCGCCTAAGGAAAGTGTAACACACTCTCCTTGCCAAATCAACATTTTGTGCCTGGTAGATACCAATTTTAGCACTTGAGGGGCCTGATAGGTATAGACCTTAATTGAGGGGTCTAAGTGAATTTTTGGGACAAGTTTGAGGTTCTATCGATGAGTTTGGCCAATAATATATTTTGACATTATTCACCAAATATACAATTTAAACTCAAATTGTTGAATTTTCTTGGAATTCATAGTATCAATGGTAGCTCTACCACCATTATGGATACCATATCATTCATTGTATATTGAGAAAAGGCTCAAATATGTCATTGAACTATCAGAAATGACTCATTTATGCCATCAGTTAAAAGTTTGGCTCATTCATGCCATCGCCGTTATAAAATCGGCTCATCCATGCCATTAATTTTCAACGGTGGTTTTCAAAAATAGCTTTGCCACGTGGCCTTTTATTAAAGGTCCACGTCATTTATTAAAATAAGGAAAAAAGCTCATATATGTCATTGAACTATCAGAAATGGCTCATTTATGACATCAGTTAAAAGTTCAGCTCATTCATGCCATCGTCGTCACAAAATCAGCTCACCCACATCATTACTTTTTAATGGTGCATTTTCAAAAACTGTTTTTTATGTGGCCTTTTATTAGAGGTCCGCGACATTAATTAAAATAAATCAATATTAATTTCAAATATCTTAGATCTATTAAAAATAATCGGTTCATTTAACATAACCCGACCCACACCCATTAAAGTATTTTTTTCTATAACAACAACTATCTTTTTATCATATTTCTAGTTGATTCTAAATCATTTTACATGTTGCGCTTAACAGAAACCTCAAAAATTCTAGAAACCTCAAAAATTCTATCCTACATTTTAATTTCAGTGACTCTAATATATACTCTGAAGTTGCAAGAAAATAAGCCAATGAACGATTAGGGCAAACAAGAAAAAGAAAGAGGCATACCAATAGAGCTTCTCCAATATTCTCCCATCACGAATTAGGGGAGCATACATCATTGAAAAATTATTTCTAAATAACGGCTTAAAAGAAGTCTGTTATCCCAACTATCCCGCCATGTATATGGGATAACTTCTCCCATCACAAATTAGTGGAGCATACATTATTGAAAAATTATTCTCAAATAACAACTTAAAAGAAGTCTGCTATTCCAATTATCCCGCCAAATATTTGTGATAACTTCTCCCCTCATTATGATATATATGCTGGAATAAATAATCTCGATACTAACTAATGTCAAATATTTTGAATTAATATTGATTTCTTTTAATTAATGGTGTGAACTTATAATAAAAGACTATGTGGTAAAGTTATTTGTAAAAAAATCCATCATTAAAAAGTAATGGCATGGGTAGGTTGATTTTATCACGGTGATGGCATGAATAAGCCAAATTTTTAACGGATGGCATAAATGACTCATTTCTGATAGTTCAATGGCATATTTGAGCCTTTTTGCTTATTTTAATTAATGACGTGAACCTTTAATAAAAGGCCACATAGCAAAGCTGTTTTTGAAAACCACCATTAAAAAGTAATGGCATGGATGAGCTGGTTTTGTAACGACGATGGCATGAATGAGTTCAACTTTTAACTAATGACATAAATGAGTCATTTCTGATAGTTCAGTGGCATATTTGAGTCTTTTCCCTTGTACATTTGATTTGAAGGTTGCTGTACTTTGCATGTGAAGTTTCACTTTCACATGGGGTACCTGTACTATATATTGTTGATGATGTGACTTGAATATATTTGTAGACACCTAATTTTGTCCCTCTCGATGTCCAATTTATCCATTTTTTTTAACCTCATGTTATCATACACTCTCACCCATGTGATTATACCCCACAAAAATATAAAAATATAAAATTTCAATAAATCCCTAACAAATCAAATCCCTAATATTCTCTTGTCCTAAGAAATTTTATCCTAACCAACCCACCCCACTACCCCTACCCCCACCTCGCCCTAAGGCAGCCCCCTACCCCCTCCTTAGATCACGTTTTTGTTTTTCTCTTTACAATAAAATTGTACAAAAGGGAGACCCACAGACAAGGCACTCACACCTCACATACACTGCCTACATATACACCATAATCACATACATGAACACGCGACCAAAATATGCCCCAAACTTAAAAAAGTGATGAAAATATGCCATCAAATTGGAGAGTAACAAAAGTAGGCTTGGTTCACTTTTTCTATGCACCATCCTTTCTTTTTTTAACGGCTTGATTAACGGAAGTTAAAATCAGATGGTGCACTTTTTTTATCCACCATTCATTTTTTTATATGGTGCGCTTTTTTTGTGCACCATTCATTTATTTTTATATGTTGCACTTTTTTGGTGCACCATTCATTTTTTTATATGTTGCACTTTTTTTGTGCACCATTCATTTTTTTTCTATATGGTGCACTAATTTTGTGCACTATATGAAAAAAAATATCTGGTGCACAAAAAAATGCACCATCCATTAAGGTAAAAATATATGCTGTACTATTTTTGTGCACCATTCATAAAAGAAAATGTCAATTTAGTATACACAAGATAAAAAGATTTACGATATTATATGAAAAATGTAGATAATGCACCAAAATGTAAGATAATGCACTATTTGAATGCACAAAATGAAAAATAATAGATAGCACACTAAAATAGTGCAACATATGACAAAATTTAAAAAACAAATTCGAATTTTAGTACAATATATGACCAAAAAAAAATGTGCACTATATGAAATAAATTGAATAAGTATTAAATAAAAAAAGTGCAATAAATAGTATTATATAAAATAAATAAATACTCAAAAAAAAGTACACTCAAATCACTATATATTAAAAAAATCCATTTAAATAATGCAATATATGAAATAAAAAAAAATAGAATGAATAATGCACAAAATAAGTGCACTATATCAGAAATAATTATTAGTGCACTATTTTTATGCAATATACGAAAAAAAAAATAGATAGTGCACTAATTATGTTCATCTATGAAAAAAAAATATATACGGTGCAATAATTTTCTGCATAATGTGAAAAATAAATGGATGGTGCACAAAAATCGTGCATCTTATTTTTTATATAGTGCACATAATTACTTTTTTTGAACACTTCTTTTTTACTGAGAAAGTAGATGGGAGGAGAAAGTGAAGGGTATGGATACGATCACAGAGGGTCGATATTTTTTTCACAATGGTGCACTAATTTTATGCACCATATAAAAAAAATTGAATGGTGCTTTTTTTTGTGAACCATATATGTTTTTTCATATGGTGCACAAAAAAAGTGCACCATCCAATTTTAACTTCCGTTAACCAAGCCGTAAAAAAAAAAGGGATGGTGCACAAAAAAATTGCACCAAGCCTACTTTTGTTACTCTACAATTTGGTAGCATATGTTTGTCATTTTTTTAAGTTTGCGGCATATTTTGGTCGCGTGTTCCAAATACATAAAGAAGAAGGCTGCCTCACAAATATTCACACACCCTCATATCACACCATCACCAACAGATCTTCCTCGCCATTAACGTGATACACAGACTGAAAACATACACAACAACACATATATATTCCTCTTTTTTCCCATTTACGGGGAGGGGGTCATCTTCTTCACCTCACAAAATCTACCACACACAAGGACACACGCACACACAGTGACCAGCACACACACACGTACATTGGGGACGAAAATCGGAGAAATAGGGAGCTATACAGAGAACAGATAAGCACTCGGAGAACCAAATCGAGAGAGTGGTTGGATTTAGGTGAAACAGTAGAAAAAAAAGAAATAAATCGATTGTTTGTTTGTTTCCGATGAAATTTTACCGGAAAGTGATATTCTACTAATCGAACCATCTCAAATCGACTCTTCTCATCGCCACCGGAGCTCCGGCAAGGCCACTAGCACCACCCACCGAAAAAACCAGAGTCAGCCACCAAACCATCTCAAAAATTGGTGGTTTAGGTTGGTATCACTGGAAATGTGCATGGGTGTTCGTACTTTGGTAATCTTTGCTTCGGTTCACGGTTTTGCTTTCGTGTATTGGTGTTCGAATTAAATTTTGGGGATTTGTTTTCGATCGGTCTCGATCGGTTCATCGTGGTCAGTTTCGAATTTTAATTTTTGTGATATCGAGTTGGAGTTGGTCCGCTAGTGAGGTTTGAATCAAAAGTTTTTGGCACAAATTCTACTGGGTTAATTGGAATAATACACCAATTTTGAAAGCGACATTGAGGTCCAATTCTATCCTCTCTTTAATTTTACATAATCATGAATGATTTGTGTGTTTGGTATGTTTGAATCTTGATTGTGTAATAGTGGATGTTGGATTTGAACGTTGAAAACTTGAATTGATAATCAAAGCATGTGTTAATCATTGGTTAATGGATTCGGGGGGGATCGAAATTTGATAATAGAAGAATAAATTAGTTGTTTTGATTCATTGTTATTGTTATTTTGTGTTTAATTGTCAACTCCTCGATACTAGGCAAATGGTAGGTTGGGGTAGGCAAATTCATATTTGGGGAACATTGAATGCTTGAAATATATGTTGGATGGGCTGGTTTGGTTGCTTTTAGATTAAATGTATCATTTGGTCGGGGAATGCTGCGAGGTATTTGTATTTATTAGCCAGGGAATGCCCCGAAGTATTTTGTACCCGGAGAATGCCCGTGACAAAGGCTCGAGGCATTAGGTAAGAATTGGAGCATAGTTTAGGATTAGTGTAGGTCAGGGCAGGTTTATATTTCCGCATTTATCTATTTTGGGACTGTATAATTGGACTGGATACTATATTTTGGATTTATTTTGTTTTGTGTGTTTGATTGATTGTTTTATGTGTTTTGTGTGGTTTATACATTCGTAATGTCAAATTAGCTGATATGCTCTACCAAGCGACCGTGATCGAACCACGGGACCGAGGGCTGCCTAACTCCTTCCCCTCGATCAACAAAATTCCTTAGCAGAAATCTTTGTTCGCGGATCAGTTTTAGAGTCATACCATTTTAAAAAAGGATTTTCAAAGGTGACTTGACACACCTGATTTATGTCAAGGGGAGACTCTGAGTTAATTGTAAAATGAATCCTTTTCAAAATAAAATTTTCATTTTTTATCACTTTAATAATAAAAACCCTTTCAAACTTTAAAATAATATCTTTTCAGTTAAAAAGGGGCTGTGACAACTCTGCTGGGAATTTTTCAGAATTCGAGCTTATTTTTTTGGAGTTGTATCGCCTTAATTTGACATTATGGGTGTATATACACTTTGTTTGTGTTATTATTTTATCGTTGAGTGCCTACCTGCTACGTGTTTACTGTCTTTCTTTATGTGTTACCGCTTTATATCTAGCATCATTAGCATAACCCGAGTCAATTCTTTCTGCAACAAGTTTCGAAGTGCACGTCGTGTACACGAACTCTAGTTGAGTCACCTTATTTTAGCAGGGGTAGACTTCAGACGTATGGAGTGGTTGGAAAGTTTTCGCAGCCACTATCGACCATACGCTCCCCGAACAACCTTGTTAATGAACCCCAGCGTAGATCAGTCTTTAATTCATACTTATCTGCATCATATTGAGATCTAGCAGAACCCAACTTGGTCCTTTGTAGGTGAATCACCTCTAAAGCATCTCAACGTGCTAAATGTTGCATTTTTTTAGGATAACGTGGTCATTTGACAGACTAATTTGGGGAAAAGCATGTGTTAGAAGTAAAGTGTGAAGGCGACAAAAAGAAAGAAGAAGAAAAAAAGAAAAAGAGTGAAAAAAGGGGAGAGTTTCGTAGTTTTTTTTTAAAGAGTTCGTTATGGCTTTTGTTTTCCAAAGTCACTTCTCTCCCTACTAGGATGGATGTTTGGTAGTCTGTTTTTTTTTTTTTTTCTGTTATCTAAATTATTTCAAGGTTGTAGTTCGGGATCTATCTTGTTTTGTCCCTCTGTCATTTATGTTCAAGCCCTTATATATTTCATTTTAACTAAATGGAGTGTCCTTTTCCCCTTTGTATTCTAAATATGCATTGTTTGTTTGTTTTCTTTACCCATTACATTTTAGGTTGATTCTAGTGATATGACATGCCTGCGGAATTTTCAGCCAAATCTTAAAATCCGATTTAACCATGAAACATTGAATCAGAGGGCTAAAGTTAGAAACACACCCGAGAAAATAGGTAAAGTGCTGAGACATTTGGTGACAAGTTAAACCCTTCTTTGAAAATTAAGGCAATTATTTTGAGAATTACAAGAATAACTTGGTCACCAATTGAAAAAAACATAGCACAATTAGGTCAAATAGTGGATGTGTGATCCCTATATCAAGAGGAATAAAAGAAAATTAGCTCCACTAAGTTATGAGTCCTTCAGCATGAGGAATGTACAACAAAAGTAGAGTGATATGTTGAACAAAGTGCAAGATTCTTGATGCATAAATTCTGTTAAAGTTAGTGGGGAAAAAATGTCACAAATGATCTCTATATTTCATTTTCACATTGCATGATGTGTACTTGCATTTTCAAGGATTGATATAATGAAAGCATTTTCATTCTGCTATCCAAACATCATGTCTTCCTTTGTTTGCCCCATTTGAGCTTTAGTTTTATTTTCTTTCATACCCCTCTTTTGGAATTAAGATAGAGTCCGCGAAGCTCAAAAGAAAAGGTGTCAAGCAAAACAGTAGCGTCAGAAAAGTTTCAAAAAACAAATGTGTCCAAAAAGAAAGAAAAAAGAAGAGTCTCAAGAAAAATAGAGTCAGAAAAAAAATCCCAAAGAGAAAAAGAAGAAGAAATTAGATCAAAAGAAAGAATAAGCGGTCAGAACTACGCGTGACCTGATTCTCTTCTCTCGGAGGTGATATACGTAGGCTGCCCTACTTTGGGCTCGGTCCAACCAAATGAACAATTTAGAATTGCCCAGTTAAAAGAAACTGGGGCATGAGTTAATCTTCATTATTTGAGTCGATTCCAAAAGTTGTAAGTCCCACTCTACTTCAAGTGTTGTTTGAGCCTCATGCCATCCTTTCTTTCAAACCCTATCCAAAATCCAAATTACAACCAAAGGAAAACATCTTTAGATCAATCTTTGAAAATGTTAAGGCAAAGCATGCAAGGGATTTGATAACGTATTTTGGAAACTAATTGTCTTCCTCACCATAAGGAATCAGGAGAGAAATAAAAATGAGAGAGTCTTATTGGTGAAAATCCTCACGGGCGCCATAAGGCGATCGTAAGTTGAGAGAGATAAAAATTAGAGAGTCTTATTGGTGAAAACCCTTACGAGCACTATAAGACGACTGTGAGTTGAGAGAAATGAAAATAAGAGAGTCTTATTGGTGAAAAACCCTCACGGACACCATAATGCAATGGTGAGCTGAGAAAAAAAATGATAAAGGTTTGTTGGCGAAAACCCTTCAAGGAACCACTAGCCGAATGATGTCTTAAATGCAATTGACCTAAGGAAAAAACGTAGTTCCACGGCCATTAACTCTAGAATAATTGATGGAAAGTTTGGATGGAAAGATCAGACAGCTTAATCCAAAATGCATGGTGTAATCATTAGAGTTGACTGTCATTTTTAGATAAATTTTTTATTTTTTATTTCAAATGGGGACATTCATTATCTTTTCTTTCATCTCTTTATTTTTATTTTTATTTTTTGAGTCTGTTATCCAAATAAAAAATCATTATTTTTATTTTTCTTGTGTCTTTGAGTCAAGTCCATGTAAAAATAAGTGAGAAAAGATTTCAAAATTGGCTACCAGTTTCTTCAATTACACAAAGCAATACAAAATCCAGAACATAAAAGAGATATGATTATGATCCAAAATGAGGCATGCAAAAAGTTTTGTCAACATACAATTCTGGGAACTCATGAAAATACCAAGGTTCAAGAGGTATATCTGAGAAATATAGCAAAACAGATATATTGTGTTTGTTTCAGAGTCACTCTTAATAATCTGAACTAGGGTCAATGATACAGCAAGTCAATGGCATATGCTAATGGTTGGAAGCAAGGTTAAATGTGACCAGCGCAAGAGCAATTGCCTCAGAATCCAGAGCCACAAACCAGCCACCATGTTTTTAAACTCATAATTTTTTTTGATGAAACAGGAAACATATTACCTTAAAGCAAGGACTTCAGAGCATAAATATCAAGGGTTGCAATGCCTCACTTTTACAAATGCATGAAGCAATGTTGCTGTACAGGTTTGATAATCAAATCATGATAAAAATTCATCATCCTATATTCCTCGGAGACAAACTTTCTTGTACAGGGATTTTAGTTTTTATTTGCTAGGCGATACACTTCTTAAATTGAACCTTCACTCCTAGAATACATACCTTTTAGTCGAGTCATTTCTCTTGATTCTTATAAGACGTACCTTTAGTCGAGTCATCTCCCTTGATTCCTATAAGACGTACCTTTTAGTCGAGTCATTCCCCTTGATTCATATAAGATGTACCTTTTAGTCGAGTCATTCCCCTTGATTTCTATAAGATGTACCTTTAGTTGATTCATCTCCCTTGATTCCTATAAGACGTACGTTTAGTCGAGTCATCTCTCTTGATTCCTACAAAACATATCTTTTAGTCAAGTCATTTTCCTTGATTCCTATAAGATGTACCTTTTAGTTAAGTCATTCCCATTGATTCCTATAAGACATACCTTTTAGTCGAGTCATTCCCCTTGATTCCTATAAGACGTACCTTTAGTCGAGTCATCTCCCTTGATTTCTATAAGACGTACCTTTAGTCGAGTCATATCCCCTTGATTCCTATAAGATGTACCTTTTAGTCGAGTCGTTCCCCTTGATTCCTATAAGACGTACCTTTTAGTCGAGTCATTCTCCTTGATTCCTATAATATGTACCTTTAGTCGAGTCATTCTCCTTGATTTTTGGAAGATGTACCTTCTAGTCGAATCATTCCAAGTAACCTATAGAAGATGCATTTCCTATTTGGGTTTTCAAGAAGTTATGATATGACTCTCACAAAAGTCCTCTGATGATAAATTGGGGCAAAAATTTAATTCTTGTTGTTTGAAACTTTACTTTTTTGGCAAATAAAATCTCTTTATAATAATATTTATTTGGGATAATTTTCTTTTTAGTTTTGATGTGATGTCAGGAGCCCACCTGAAGAACAGGGCAAATAAATGTAAAGTCAGTAACAAGGTTAAGAAGTTGAAAGTCAAGCAACAAAGTGAAGAAATTAAAAGTCAGCAGATTGAAAAATAGCAAGTCAGGAACCCGCCTGGAGAAAAGGGTGAAGAAATGAAAAGCCAAGCAACAAGGTGAAAAATTGCAAGTCAGGAGCTCACCTGAAGAATAAGGTGATGAAACTCAAGTCAAGAGTCCAAGAGAAGCTGCATAGATAGGATTTTTGTAATTTCATTTATGCTTTAACTTGTAATTTTCATTTTTGATGGAAATGACAGAGCCGCGAATCAGAACCTCAATTGGAACCTCGACAGGACCTCACTCGACTCTCCAACTCGATATAGTTCCCATTCTTCCAACCATATGAGATACTTGTGATTTGATTCTCTCATAACTTGGTAAGGTAGGATATCCTAAGTCCAACTCGGTTTTCCTTCTTCCTTATATTTCTTTCTTTGAATAATGGTCGGGTCAAAATTGGTCTCGTTGTCTACTTTTTTGTTTGATAACACTTTGTGTTTACACCCAAAAAGGGGCATGATGTAGATACCTAATTTTGTTCCTCCTGATGCCCAATTTATCTATTTTTTTATCTCACGTTATCATACACTCTCACCCATGTGATTATACCCTACAAAAATACAAAAATATAAAATTTCAATAAATCCCTAACAAATTAAATCCCTAATATTCCCTTATCCTAACAAATTTTATCCTAACCAACCCACCCCACCTCATCGTTAGGCAGCCCCCTCCTCCCTCCTTAGGTCATGTTTTTGTTTTTCTCTTTACAATAAAATTGCACAAAAGGGGGACCCACAGACAAGGCACTCACACCTCACATACACTGCCTACATATACACCATACTCATATACATAAAGAAGAAGGCTGCTCACAGAGATATTCACAAACCCTCATATCATACCATCACCAACAGATCACCATCGCCATTAACTCATATACACAGACTGAAAGACACACAACAACACATATATATTCTTCTATTTTCCATTTGCGGGGAGGGGGGTCATCTTCTTCACCTCACAAAATCAGACACACACAGAGAGACACACACACATAATAACCAGCACGCACACACATACATCGGGTACAAGAATCAAAGAAATAGAGAGTTATACAGAGAACGGATAAGCACCCAGAGAACCAAATTGAGAGTGTGGTTGGATTTAGGTGAAACAGAGGGGAAACAGTTGAAAAGGGGAAATAAATCGATTGTTTGTTTCTGGCAAAATTTCACCAGAAAACAATATTCTACTAATTGAACCGTCTCAAATCGACTCTTCCCATCGCCACCGGAGCTCCGACAAGGCTACCAGCACCATCACCCATCGGGAAAACCAGAGTCAGCCACCAATCCATCTAAAAAATTGGTGGTTTGGGTTGATATCACTAGAAAGGCGCACGGATGTTTAGACTTTGGTAATCTTTGCTTCGGGTCACGGGTTTACTTTCGTGTATTGGTGTTCAAATCAAATTTTGGGGATTTGTTTTCTATCGGTCTCGATAGGTTCATCGTGGTCAGTTTTGGAATTCAATTTTTGTGATACCGAGTTGGAGTTGGTCCGCTGTTGAAGTTCGAATCAAAAGTTTTCGACATAAATTCTATAGGGTTAATTGGAATGATACATCAATTTTGAAAGCGACATTGAGGTCTAATTCTATCCTCTCTTTAATTTTACATAATTGTGAGTGATTTGTGTGTTTGTTATGTTTGAATCTTGATTGTGCATTGGTAGATGTTGGATTTGAACGTTGAAAACTTGAATTGATAATCGAAGCATGTGTTAATATTGGTTAATGGATTCGGGGGTATTAAAATTTGATAAAAAAAGAATAAATTAGTTGTTTTGATTCATTGTTATTGTTACTTTGCGTTTAAGTATCAACTCCTCGATAGTATCATAATAGGTCGAATGGGGTAGGCAAACTGTAGGCCGAGGTAGGAAAATTCATACTTGGGGAACATTGAATGCTTGAAATATATGTTGAATGTCTTGGTTTGGTTGCTTTTAGATCAAATGTATCATTTGGCTGAAGAGTGCCCCGAGGTATTTGTGTTTATTCTCCGAAAAATGCTCCGAAGTACTTTGTACTCGGAGGACGTTCGTGACGAAGGCCCGAAGCATTGGGTAGGCATTTCAGCATAGTTTAGGATTAGTGTAGGTTAGGGTAGGTTTAAATTTTCGCATTTTTCTATTTTAGGACTGTATAATTGGACTGGACACTATATTTTGGATTTATTTTGTTTTGTGTGTTTGATTGATTGTTTTATGTGTTTTGTCTGGTTTATAGATTCGTAATGTCAAATTACCCGATATGGTCTACCAAGAGACCGTGGTCGAACCACGGGATCGAGGGGTTCCTAACTCCTTTCCCTTGGTCAAAAAAATTCCTTAGCCGAAATCTTTTTTGCTAATCAGTTTTAGAGTCAAACCATTTTGAAAAAGGATTTCCAAAGGTGACTTGGCACACCTGATTTATGTCAAGTGGCGATTCTGAGTTAATTGTAAAATGAATCTTTTTTTAAACAAAATTTTCATTTTTTGTCATGCAACAGATGGGTAATGTATTGCGACAGACGATCCATATTTCGCAATAGATTCAGCATATGTTGCTCTGGTGTCTGAACCCTACTCAATAGATTACCCATCTACTACAAATTATGCAACAGATGGGTAATCTGATGCAACATATTATCAATCTGTTTCCACATACAGATCAGCCTTTGCAGTAGCTAAATCATTTGTTGTATAAGTTGGCTGTGTTAACATAAACCGAGCCCCATGTAACCCAACTAACTGCAAATTAATATTATATGATTTAAACTCCTCCTGTCTTTTTTTATAGGTTGTGCATCCTTGGATTTTGCCTACCATTGATGAGCTGGGAATGACTTATTTTCTTACTTTGGGTCTTGTTGATACAAAAATAGACACAACGGTGGAGTTAATAAAGAAGGAATTGGATGGATCAACATCCATAAGAAGAACAGTTAGGCAAGGTCAGCCTAATGTTGAAGCTCTTCACGACCAACCTCAAACTACAACAGATCCGGGTGCTTCTTCTGGGGGTGTTGCTGGTGGAGTTGTTTGTGATGGTGGCAGCCATCCTGTTGGTGCTTCTGCTACCAGTCGTGATTATGAGCATATTGGTTCTCAGCAAAAAATAAATATATTTAAAAACACCCCTTGCACAAGTCCTCTCTCTCACCCCTACACCGATCCCTTCTACCCTTATAGTTGTCCCTCTTACCCCTTCTCACCCTCATGTTCTCATTCCAAATACAAAGTGTGCAAGGACAGAGAGGATAAACTTTTTAAAAATCTAGAGGTTATTGCTGAAGCTACCAAGGAGTTGAAATCCAAGAGGGGTGTCATACCATCCAATGAGGTGAGGGAGCCATGCACTCCTACAGTGCAGGTTAAGAGAAAGAGAAGAAAAATTAGACAAATTCTCTCCATTCTGAAATCAGCAAAAATTACAACTCCCCCAGCACTAATAGTTTTTGAAGTTCAGGGGCCTCCGAAGAAGGTGTACATATTCACGGAGCTTGGCAAGGATAAGAAGAAGGAACTGGAGGATTTCATCAAGATGAAGGTTCAAAAAGAATACACCATGCATTCATTTGCCACCAAAGACTTCACGAATATGACAAATATGTGCGTGTGGTACGAGGACAAGGTAAGTTTACTTTTGCTAACCTACCCTTCCAATCTACTCCATGAAGAAGAATCAACGCAGCAGATGTGTAATCTATTGCAAAAACTTGGTATTCTGTTGCAACATAATACACATATGTTGCATAAGTTGTGTTGGCTGGGTAATCTGTGAACTGATTTAGAGAACCCTCTGCATCAGATTCTTTTGACTGTGTTTTTATTCCTTACAATTACTAACCAATTTAAAAATTATCTTCTTATACCACAGTATGTTGATGAAAGTTTCTGCCTCATGAGGGGTAGGAAATTAGCGTTCCAGGATGCTTATGATGCTACCGATAGGATAATGGACCTCAACTTCTATAACAATTTCAAGGATAGGTACACTAAACTCTGTAAGATAGCTGATTCCGGTGGCTCAGGATTTGATCAGTTAGTTTTTAAGTTCTAATGGGATGAAGAAGCAATTAAATATGTTAGAGAGAAGAGGCCATATCCACACGGCAAGAGCTGGACCAAGGCAAAGAGAATCCTTGCAGTCATGAACGTGGATGTCACACATTTTCTCACTGTTGAGATACTACTATACGAAGGAAAGATTAAGTTTTATGACTGCAACTTACCTGTCTTCAGCGAGAAGACATTTTTAACCCACATGCAGCCACTCTTGAAGTTGTTGCGCAAGTTATTGATGCAGAGTAAGTTGATGGATCATTTACCGGCTGAAGTCTTGGCAAAGGATTCATGGGATTTTGAAGGTCGAAATAAGAACATCCATCTCCAAAGAAATAGAACTGGTGCAACGTGTGGGCCGTACTCGCCTGCATACATCGAGTGTTTGCTGACCGGCACACAAATGACCGGTGTGTGAGACACCGTTGTGGGAAAAAAGCAATAAGTTTGGGCATATGGGGTACTAACTAAATGGTTGGAGCTTGTGAATAAAAAAACATATACAAAGACAGAGACGAACACGATAACAAATTTTCATTTCAAGCCAATTCACTTTGCATGTAGTGGCAATAATTTTTATGTCTAGCCAAATTAAATTTTTATAATGCAATAGATTTTATATCTATCATAACAGATATCGTACCTATTGTGACAGATTGATTATCTATTAGAATAGCTGGTCATCTGTTGCGTTATGCATATGTTCCAATCTGTCTGTCGCAACAGATATACGATCTGTTGCAACATATAACTTATCTGTTGCAACTGATCGGTAATCTATTGGAGAAAATAAAAAAAGTAGGAAAACCTGTTATATAATTAATTTCCAGCAGATGACCTGCGTGTTGAATCTCATGTTGCAACATATGTCTAAATCTGTCTGATAAGTTATATCATCTGTTGCAGCAGATGTATTATCTGTTGCGATATTTGAATCTAATACTCCATTTTGATTAACATGTTCAAAACTAAGGATTAATTATATTCATAGATAGAATAAAATAAATTGAAGCCTTCAAAAATTACATGAAATAATTCAACAAATAAATGAAATGTTAAAAAAATCATTATGAGTACAAATGATCTACTCTACAAATAAATCAATAAGTTAAACCAAGGAGGATAGGTTATTACATTGACGGACTCAAGCTATAAAGATCTAATCAATATGGACAAGTTGTTCTTCATCTGGTGCTACAGAATTTGGCTTTGATCATCGTGGATCTTTAACGTTGGTTGCGTACGGCTTTTGAGCTTTTGCTTCTCTATATTTCCATAAAAGAGCAACATATCTTTTGCGGAGTAATCCGGCATCAAGTCCATCATTTGGTACTTGTAATCCATCGCTCAAATACTCAGCATATGTGGCAACAAAAGGACTGCAAGCCTGCGTTATAAAAAAAATAGATAATTTATATCTTGCAGCTCTTGCAAGCGTTGTGAAATTTGTGAAATGAAACTAAATCATGACACTTAAACTTAAAGGCTACCAATGGTTTGTTGAGAAATTTCGTCAACATATTGTACATCAAATGGATTAACCATTTTATCCTGGTATGCTTCAATCATCGACCAATCAGTAGGAACCTTTTCGTCCGAAAAGCCACTCATATCATGGTAAGTAGGCAATATTTTTGCCAGTTTTTATATCTCAGACGACGGCCCAAAACGTCTCCTTCGCCACATCGAGTCATAAACTCGGATGAGCCTCTCTTTTAGAATGACAACAGCCAACACCCAATGGAATTCATCACCATAATTGATTGGGATGTACACTTCATCGACCAAATGCAAAGGTAAGCCAGCCGAAATGCTAAAACTTCTGATGATGTTGATTAAGCATTCCTCATTTCGGGAAACTTCCAACTGCTATTGACAATACCTATCATAGGCATTATTGATGTAAACTTTGAACAAACAATTGCCTGTTGTGTATCTGTATTGTTCTTGTGTTTGTAACTTGGCCTTCTTTCAGAGGTAGTAAAAAATGACATCGGTGTGCTGCACATATTATCAAACATTTTGAATTACGTGACAAAAAATCAATACGCAGATGCAATTAAATAAAGTATTAATTAATAGTAATATGTATAGAATTTAAACCTCATCATTCCAGGAAGTTTGGGACTGTGACATCAAATAGAACCAATTCTTTATTCCGGGATGTGCAACAACAATGGCGAACATATCAAAACCAAGACTCGATTCGTTCACTTTGTAGCGCTCGTCATTTTATTTTCTACATGATGATTTATATGTGTTAATGTCAGGTTCTTACAACAAGAATTGCATAAACCAATATTCATAAAAATGATTTATGAACCTTCCGATATGATGCTTTAACAGCCTACCGGCAATCCATTCTGAATAGCCATTGATCAACTGTGTTAGTTTTTTGGGAGCCTCATCCGAGATGTTGAACCCTTCAGATGGGTAATTCTTCCGTTCTCTCAAAATGACAGACTCTACTTTTTCTTCATCTTCGGAAGCAGTTGATGGATTATCAACTGTCATATTATGCTCTTTGGTAGTAACTGTGACATCCACCTGGAAAGCCAAAATTGTCAATGCTAAGTAGAGATATACAATAGATTTTCCATCTATTGCAACAGATGAGTCTTATGTTGCATCAGATGAATTATTTTTTGGGAAAAATTCAAACAGGTAAATCAGAGAGTACGATAATTTCAAACAGATAACCCATCTGTTGCAATATAAGACTCATCTGTTAAAACAAATAACTAATCTGATGCAACAAGTTAGACAACAGTTGCAACAGATGTATATATCTGTTTGATAATTTTCAGCAGATGTATCATCTGTTGAAATAGATATGTGCCTGTTTGTTTTTGGAACATATGATGTACATTCATCTTCTTCAGCTTATGCTTCTCTTCTGTGGCCCTTGACACTAAACATCGGTGCAAGATAAAGATAGAGGCATTGCAATCTTGCTTTTTTTAATGATTGATGATGCCATAGAAGTGTCTTTCCTTCTCCTCTTTGCCACCTTGATCTCCAGTAGAGTGTCTGGATATGAAATCTTCTTTGATGGAATGTCACCCGTCTTAGATGTCATTTCCTATACAGAAGCAGTTAGTGCATTAATAGCATTAATCACTACATCGTGTTTCACTTTGCAGTCTTGACATTTGCATGAAGAACATTCGCTAGATGCGGCAAAATCTAGAGAAAAATCTGTACAACCATTATGATCATAATCATAATGGCTTGTTGTTTCAAAAACTATAAGAGGAGCATCATTAGTCCCACCCTCCAAAATTATTTTTCTTGTGATGGTTGTTGCCCCAAACAATTTCATTTTTATTCCATCAACGACCTTAGGGTTCGATAAAGTTTGCACAGACCGTAAAGTAAGAAAAAATGGCATTTTCAACTCTCGGTTGGTCGAACAAGCCACGAATAGACAATCTAAAATGAATCGGTACATATATTAAGAATGATGATGAAATCATTTAATCATTAATTAAAACAAAAACTTGATTAGAATTGGACTTACTACTTCCTTGAGGTGATTGAAAAGATCAAGAAATTTTACATTTTTATCAGTTTTGACCGACAACCATCTAGAATTCTTGGACAGGAAACTTCTTCCTAGTAGTTCACTTGTTGTCTCAAATAAGAAATGGCCTTAAATGCCCAAGCCTATAACATAACGCCAATAAATCAAAAGCATTATTGAATAAAAAAATGATGAATCATATCATGATAAAAGAAATATTTACTATGAAGGCCCATGAAAAGCCATATAAGTTGACTATTTTTGGCGTTAACGGAGTCAACAAATATTCGACAGTCATTTTGAAGATTTCATAACCCCAAGGATAGTTGTTAAATGCCTCAAGATCCTCGGAGAGATTTATTAAACCGAGGCTTATGTTGTTTTTAACGTCTCTCTGCCAAAGAACATTATGTACAAACCAAACCAAGAACAATGATTGCTTGTGCTTCTTTGAAAGTCCTTTACCTTTCAACACTTCTATCAGATTTTTATTTTTGAAGCTTGGACCAACAATGGACACCAGATCATCACGATCACTCGACTTGCCTTTTCCTTTTTTGGGTGTGTGGGGTGTTTTTTTTAGGTCAAAGTAGGTATAACTTGAGAATGAGAAGGAGGATAATATTTTGTTCCGGTAACTATGGCAAACTCCTTCCAATCAAAACAAACAGGCATGCCACAGTAATTTATCCACACCTCATCTATCTTATCTTTGTTTTCATACATAAATCTATGCTTGAGAAGATAATATACAATTTTCATCTGGAAACGAGCATTGTTGTCCTCCGACAAATCAAGATATTGCCCAAAGTAGCTTTCCCTGAAATAAGAATCCAATTTTTATTCTCGAAGTATTTTTCTGAAGGTGTCGAAAGATTTTTCCATGACTGACTTAACGACGATATTACCCATTAAATCTGTGGCACCATCGCATAGCATTCTCACAGGATAATGATCAATGCTGAAGGTTTTGACCAACTCTTCGGTGGAAGGGCTATTAGCATTTGGATCATCTCTTTTGAAAGATTCCTCCTCCCCGTGTTCATTATCTTCTGCTCCTGATTGAGATAATTCTTGTAAAGCAAGCTCATAGAGTGGTGGATGTAGCTGAGCTACTGCACTTGTTCCTTTACTTGGACTTGATTCGATTTCTTTTCTTTTGGGAGCCATGTTATCTTAAATTAACAGGAACATAACATAGATTATGATTGATTAATGCATAACAGTAATATAACGGTTCCAACAGATAACTAATACGTTGCACCAGTATATTATCTGTTGTAACATATAACCAATGTGTTGCAATGGATGAGAAATTCGTGGGAACCATAAAAATAACACTAATCTGTTGCACCTGGTATTTTATCCAATGCAACATATAACTGACCCATTGCAACGAATGAGTAATCCATTATAAACCATAAAAATAGATCACTAATCTGTTGCACCAGGTATTTTATATGTTGCAGCATATAACCGACCTATTTCAACGGATAAGTAAACCGTTGGAAAGAATAAAAATGGATCACTAATCTATTGCACCAGGTATGTTATCTATTGCAACATATAACCGACCTATTGCAACAAATGAGTAAACCGTTGGAAAGAATAAAATAGTCCTAATCTATTGCAAAATGAAGAGTAAACCATTGGAAAGAATAAAAACCGTTGGAAAGAATAAAAACCGATCATTAATCAGTTATCTATAGGATCAATATTATTTAGATTTCTTCCAAACAAAAGAGTTTTTTGTCGCAACAGATGAATGATCTATTAGATTGTTCACCTGTTGCTTTAGATTTTCATCTATTGCATCAGATTTTCATCTGTTGCATCAGATTTTTATCTGTTACATCAGATGCTTCATCTGTTGCAATACCATTTTTACCAAGATAAATAACAAATCAACCCAGCAACACCAATATATCACAAACTAAGAACATCAACTGTGACCAAAAATCACCAATAAATTTAAATCAACAGTACGACAACAAGAAGAAGAAATGCTAGAAATTAGGATTTTATTCAGTCCACATTTCAATACTAGAAGAATAGTTGGCTCAAGTTCCTCTGTTTCTTCATAATTTTTTACCTGTGAAAAAGAAAATGGGACGACGAAGAACTTGAAGTTGTTGTCGCCGGAGAAGTCTTCACGTCGATTGACGGTTGAAATTCAAAAAGGAACTCAGCCGACTATTTGTTGCAGAAGGTTGAAGGAAGAAATTTTGCAGAACTGTTGGTTGGGAGAGAGTTAAGAGAAGCTGGAGAAAGAGCGTAATTGATTTGGATTGAAGAGGGGTGTGGGTTGGTTGATTTGTATATTTGAAAAGATTAGAAAGTTTTGAAAATATTAATCAAGTCCACAATTAACTTAATCAAGTTTCCTAATGATGTTTGACCCTTTAAGTTGGTCAATGTCACCAATCCTTCATTCAAGACTTAAAAGACACCTTTCCTTCAATTTTCTCAGCTTACTTTTAACATTATTGAATAATTAGTTGTGGTAGCTCAATGGTCAAGGATTACTCATTTTATGGGATGGTTGCGGGTTCAAATCCCCAATCCAACAATTTTGATGTTATAAATTTAGCAATAAGCCAAGTATTGAAAATAAAAGCAAAAATATTGCGCGATTCAAGGATCAATCCCTAGTTGTGTGAATAGAAGCGATGGCTTAAACCAGCACACCTAGGTGCACTACCATTCATCTTAGGGGGCACTATGGACTATATCTCAATTTCTGAAGGTATATAAACATATATATACACATAATTTTTTTCAACGTTAATGGGTGCACGTGCACCCCTACTGATACATGTGGGTTCACCTTTGAATTCAGTAGGAGATTTATTATTGAGAACTATAATTCAATAGGTTATAGGAGATTTATTATTGATAATATATCTTCTTTCATATGCTTTATAGGGTGAATTAAATTCATTTTTAATATGTGTAGGGAGGTAATAGAATTGCATAATTAATTAGGATGTGTATTCGATTTATTTGGATAATTTTAGGATGCATTTGAATATTTAAATGTCGAATAATTAAAATGTGTTTCAATATTATGTTTTATTAATATATCGCGTTTAGTAGATGGTATAAATTTATTCTGGAATAAATTTCTATCATCTACCAAACATGGTAGTAATTTTAATATTCCACTTTATTATCCTATCTAACTTGAGATTATTTTATCCCATTTCTTAAGTGGAGTATTTATTTTCTATAGAAGTAGGATTTTTTTAATACAAATTCATCATTAAAAGGCAAACATGACAAACAAAAGCGAACAATTATCACGTGACTTTTCAAATCGATCATAAAAAAAAGTAACCTATGCAAAAAGCTAACAATGACCATGAAATGAAAAGGTAGGCTACGTAAATGACTAACAATTATCATGTAATTTTCCAGACGGATCATAAGATAATGGGCTAACAATTATCATGTGACTTTTCATATCGATCATGAAAAAAAAAAAATAAGGCCTACACCTACCATGCAGCCTATACCTACCATGCATTTACAACATACGTTAATGTAATAGTACTTCGAAATTTATTTGGATTTTCCATTTTCAAAATATACAACGTTGTTAGTTATACCATGAAATTGCCATGCTAAATCTTATCTACCCCGTCTAACATACTTTCTTCATTTTAATTTATTTATTTAATTTTAACTTGACATGAAATTTAAAAAATAATTTCTTTTGAAATTTGTGGTCTTAAATTAAAAATATATAAAATGTATCAAAATATATTTTAATCTTATGATCTAAAATATAACATGTGAAAAGTGAGAACATACATATTGATTAGGGTTTATGCCTTTAATTTTGTAAGCTGATTTTACAAACTATTTTCGACTCTTCGAACTCCCAACCGATGGAACTAAGACAAACTCGATCATACACCACTTTGACTTTAACTTTTAATTTTTCAATTCCAAATAGTTAAGAGTTGTTAATTGTTTTATTCAAAATAAACTTAGGGAAATATAAAACAAGCAAATTGAAACGCAGAAAATAGTGATTTTATATGAAATATAGATTTGACACAAAACAAGATGGGTTAAAAAGAATAATCTAACAATATTAAAGAACTTATGCACAAGTGACTCTACTAATTAGCAGAAGGAACAAGAGTAAGAAAATAATATTACTACAAGTGTATTACTTAGAATAAAAATATGGTAAAGGGTCCCAAAAAATATCAAATCAAGAATCACAGATGACTTTTCCAATTGTGACATTTTTGTTGTTTTTGTCAATTTTCTTCATGAACTTTCCAATATTTAATTAGCCATCCTTTTTTCTAATTGTGACTTTTTTTTTTTGTCTCTCTGAAATTTCTCAACTTTAGTGCTTTCGTTTTGCTTTTCTCCTCCTTATCCTTTTATTATTTATGCATAAATCAATGGAAAAAATATGCGAAAAATATTTGTATTTAAGCGACATTGCCTCTTGAAGATAATTAAACTAGACGATATAAATTTAGAGCAGGTTACTAATTAGTAAAAGAAAAAACAATGTAGAGGTTATTTCAAAGTCAACATTGTCACACCCCTTTTTAACCGAAAAGATATTATTTTAAAGTTTGAAAGGGTCTTTATTATTAAAGTGACAAAAAATGAGAATTTTGTTTAAAAAAAGATTCATTTTACAATTAACTCAGAGTTGCCACTTGACATAAATCAGGTGTGCCAAGTCACCATTGGAAATCCTTTTTCAAAACGGTTTGACTCTAAAACTGATCCGCGAACAAAGATTCCGGTTAAGAAATTCTGCTGACCGAGGAAAAGGTGTTAGGCACCCCACGATCCCGTGATTTGACCACGATCGCTTGTTAGAGCATATCGGCTAATTTGACATTACGAATCTATAAACCACACAAAACACAAAATAATCAATCAAACACACAAAACAAAATAAATCCAAAATATAGTGTCCAGTCCAATTATACAGTCCTAAAATAGAAAAATGCGGAAATGTAAACCTACCCTAACCTACACTAATCCTAAACTACGCTCCAATGCTTACCCAATGCTTCGGGCCTTCGTCACGGACGTCCTCCAGGTACAAAATACTTCAGGGCATTTTCCGGCGAATAAACACAAATACCTCGGGGCATTCCCCGGCCAAATGATACATTTGATCCAAAAACAACCAAACCAAGCCATTCAACATATATTTCAAGCATTCAATGTTCCCCAATTATGAATTTGCCTACCCCGGCCTACCGTTTGCCTGTCCCGTTCGACCTATTATGATACTATCGAGGAGTTGGCAATCAAACACAAAGTAACAATAACAATGAATCAAAACAACTAATTTATTCTTCTTTTATCAAATTTCGATCCCCCCCCCCCTCGAATCAATTAACCAATGATTAACACATGCTTCGATTATCAATTCAAGTTTTCAACGTTCAAATCCAACATCCACCAATACACAATCAAGATTCAAACATACCAAACACACAAATCATTCACGATTATGCAAAATTAAAGAGAGGATAGAATTGGACCTCAATGTCGCTTTCAAAATTGATGTATTATTCCAATTAACCCGGTAGAATCCGCGTCAAAAACTTTTGATTCGAACCTCAACAGTGGACCAACTCCAACTCGGTATCACCAAAATTGAAACCCAAAATTGACCACGATGAACCGATCGAGACCGGTAGAAAATAAATCCGCAAAATTTGATTCGAACACCAATACACGAAAGCAAACCTGTGACCCGAAGCAAAGATTACCAAAGTCCAAACATCCGTGCACATTTCTAGTGATATCAACCCAAACCACCGATTTTTGAGATGGTCGTTGGCTGACTCTGGTTTTCCCAATGGGTGGTGGTTCTGGTGGCCTTGCCTGAGCTCCAATGGCAATGAGAAGAGTCGATTTTAGAGGGTTCGATTAGCAGATTGTTGTTTTCCAGTGAAATTTTTCCAGAAACAAACAAACAATTGATTTATTTCCCCTTTTTCTACTGTTTTACCTAAATCCAACCACTCTCTCGATTTGGTTCTCTGGGTGCTTATTCGTTCTCTGTATAGCTCCTTATTTCTTTGATTCTTGTCCCCCAAGGTGCATGTGTGCTGCTGGCTGTATGTGTTCAATTTTGTGAGGTGAAGAAGATGACCCCCCCTCCCCGTAAATGGAAAATAGAGGAATATATATGTGTTGCTGTGTGTATTTTCAGTTTGTGTATGTTATTTAATGGCGATGGTGATCTGTTGGTGATGATGTGATATGAGAGTGTGTGAATATCTGTGAGGCAGCCTTCTTCTTTATGTATGTGAGTATGGTGTATATGTAGGAAGTGTATGTGAGGTGTAAATGCCTTGTCTGTAGGTCCCCCTTTTGTCCAATTTTATTGTAATGAGAAAAAAAAATGTGACCTAAGAAGGAGGGAGGGGTCTTTCTAAGGATGAGGTGGGGTAGGGGAAGTGGGATGGGTTGGTTAGGATAAAATTTGTTAGGATAAGAGAATATTAGGGATTTGATTTGTTAGGGATTTGTTGAAATTTTATATTTTTGTATTTCTGTGGGGTATAATCACATGGGTGAGTGTGTACGATAACGTGAGGAAAAAAAATAGATAAATTAGGCATCGGGAGGGACAAAATTAGGTGTCTTCATCATGCCGCTTTTTGGGTGTAAACACAAAGTATTTTCAAACAAAAAAGTAGACAACGAGACCAAATTTTGACCCGACCATTATTCAAAGAAAGAAATAGAAGGAAGAAGGACAACGAGTTGGACTTAGGACATCCTACCTACCCAAGTTATGAGAGAATCAAATCACAGGTATCTCAAATGGTTGGAAGGAGGGGAACTATACTGATTTGGAGACTCAAGTAAGGTCCCGTCGAGGTTCCGGTTCGCGGCTCTGTCATTTCCATCAAAAATGAAAATTACAAGTTAAAGCATAAATAAAATTACAAAAATCCTATCTATGCAGCTTCTCTTGGACTCTTGACTTGAGTTTCATCACCCTATTCTTCAAGCGGGCTCCTGACTTGCAATTTTTCACCTTGTTGCTTGGCTTTTCATTTCTTCATCATGTTCTCCAGGCGGGTTCCTGACTCGCTATTTTTCAATCTGCTGAATTTCAATTTCTTCACTTTGTTGTTTGACTTTCAACTTCTTAACCTTGTTACTTGACTTTTCATTTATTCGCCCTGTTCTTCAGGTGGGCTCCTGAAATCACATCAAAACTAAAAATAAAATTATCCCAAACAAAGATTATTATAAAGAGATTCCATTTGCCAAAAAAGTAAAGTTTCAAACAACAAAAATTAAATTTTTGCCCCAATTTATCATTAGAGGACTTTTGTGAAAGTCATATCATAACTACTTGAAAACCCAAACAGGAAATGCATCTTTTCTGGGTTACTTGGAATGATTCGACTAGAAGGTACATCTTTCAAAAATTAAGGAGAATGACTCGACTAAAGGTACGTATTATAGGAATCAAGGAGAATGACTCTACTAAAAGGTACGTCGTATAGGAATCAAGGGGAACGACTCGACTAAAAGGTACATCTTATAGGAATCAAGGGGAGATGACTCGACTAAAGGTATGTCTTATAGGAATCAAGGAAGATGACTCGACTAAAGGTATGTCTTATAGGAATCAAGGGGAATGACTCGACTAAAAGGTAGGTCTTATAGGAATCAAGGGAGATGACTCAACTAAAAGGTACATCTTATAGGAATCAATAGGAATGACTCGACTAAAAGGTACGTCTTATAGGAATTAAGGGAAATGACTTGACTAAAAGGTACATTTTATAGGAATCAAGAGAGATAACTCGACTAAAGGTTGGTCTTATAGGAATCAAGGGAGATGTCTTGACTAAAGATACATCTTATAGGAATCAAGGGAGATGTCTTGACTAAAGATACATCTTATAGGAATCAAGTGGAATGACTCGACTAAAAGGTACGTCTTATATGAATTAGGGGGAATGACTCGACTAAAAGGTATGTCTTATAGGAATTAAGGAAGATGACTCGACTAAAGGTACATCTTATAAGAATCAAGAGAAATGACTCGACTAAAAGGTACGTCTTCTAGGAGTGAAGGTTCAATTTAAGAAGTGTATCACCTAGCAAATGAAAACTGAAATCCCTGGACAAGAAAGTTTGTCTCCGAGGAATATAGGATGATGAATTTTTACCATGATTTGATTATCAAACTTGTGCAGCAACATTGCTTCATGCATTTGTAAAAGTGAGGCATTGCAACCCTTGATATTTATGCTCTGTAGTTCTTGCTTTGAAGGCAATATGTTTCCTATTTCATCAAAGAAAATTTGTGAGTTTAAAAATATGGTGGCTGGTTTGTGGCTTTGGATTTTGAGGCAATTGCTCTTGCGCTGGTCACATTTAACCTTGCTTCCAACCATTAGCATATGTCATTGACTTGCTGCATCATTGACCCGAATTCATATTATTAAGAGTGACTCTAAAACAAACATAGTATCTTTTCTTTGTCATATGTCTCAGATATAACTCTTAACCTTGGTATTTTCATGAAGTCCCAGACTTGTCTGTTGACAAAACTTTCTGCATGCCTCATTTCGACTTATAATCATATCTCTTTTATATGCTGGCTTTTGTCTTGCTTTGTGCAATTAAAAAAGCTGGTAGCCAGTTTTGAAATCTTTTCTCACTTGTTATTACATGGGCTTGACTCAAAGACTCGAGAAAAATGACAATGATGATTTTTTATTTGGATAACTGACTCAAAAAATAAAAATAAAAATAAAGAGAAGAAAGAAAAGACAATGAATGTCCCCATTTAAAACAAAGAAATGAAAAATTTACCTAAAAATAACAGTCAACTCTAATGATTATGCCATGCATTTTGGATTAAGCTGCCTGATCTTTCCATCGAAACTTTTCACCATTTATTCTTGAGTTAATGAACCTAAAACTGAGTTTTTTCCTTGGGTCAATTGTATTTAAGACCTTATTTGGCTAGTGGTGCCTTGAAGGGTTTTTGCCGACAAACCTTTATGATTTTCTTTTTCTCAGCTCACAATTGTCTTATGGTGTCCGTGAGGGTTTTTCACCAATGAGACTCTCTTATTTTCATTTCTCTCAACTCACAGTCGTCTTACAGTGCTCGTGAGGGTTTTCACCAATAAGACTCTCTCATTTTTTAACTCTCTCGACTTACCATTGCCTTATGGTTCCTATGAGGATTTTCACCAATAAGACTCTTTCATTTTTATTTCTCTCTTGATTCCTTATGGTGAGGAAGACAAGTAGTTTCCAAAATACGTTATCATATCCCTTGCATGCTTAGACTTAACATTCTCAAAGATTGATTTGAAGGTGTCTTTCTTTGGTTGTAATTTGGATTTTGGATAGGGTTAGAAAGAAAGAATGGCATGAGGCCTAAACTACACTTGAAGTAGGGTGGGACTTACAACTTTTGGAATCGACTCAAATAATGAAGATTAACTCATGCCCCAGTTTCTTTTAACTGGGCAATTCTAAATTGTTCATTTGGTTAGACTGAGCCCAAAGTAGGGAAGCCTACGTATCTCACCTTCCAGAGAAGAGAATCAGGTCATGTATAGTTCTCACCGCTTTTTCTTTCTTTTGATCTGATTTCTTCTTCTTTTTCTTTTGTTGACTCTTTTTCTCTTTGGGGTTTTTTTTCTGACTCTGTTTTTCTTGACACTCCTCTCTTTTTTTTCTTTTTGGATACATTTTTTTTTTTTGAAACTTTTCTGACTCTACTGTTTTACTCGACTCTTTTTATTTTGAGCTTCGCGAACTCTATCTTGATTTCAAAAGAGGGGTATGAAAGAAAATAGAACTAAATCTCAAATGAGGCAAACAAAGGAAGACACGATGTTTGGATAGCAGAATGAAAATGCCTTCATCATATCAATCCTTGAAAATGCAAGTACACATCATGCTATGCGAAAATGAAATATGGAGATCATTCGTGACATTTTTTCCACTCTAACTTTTACTGAATTCATGCATCAAGACTTTTGCACTTTGTTCAGTATATCACTCCACTTTTGTTGTACATTTCTCATGTTGAAGGACTCATAACTTCGTGGAGCTGATTTTCTTTTGTTCCTCTTGATATAGGGATCACACATCCACTTGCCTTAATTTTCAAATAAGGCTTCAACTTGTCACCAAATGTCGTAGCACTCTACCTATTTTCTTGGGTGCGTTTTCTAACTTTAGCCCTCTAATTCAATGTTTCATGGTTAAATCGGATTTTAAGATTTGGTTGAAAATTCCGCAGGCATGTCATATCACTAGAATCAACCTAAAATGTAATGTGTAAATAAAACAAACAAGCAATGCATATTTAGAACACAAAAGGAAAAGGGACACTCTATTTAGTTAAAATGAAAGATAGAAGGGCTTGAACATAAATGACAAAGGGACAAAACAAGATAGATCCCGAACTACAACCCTAAAATAATTTGGATAACAGAAAAAAAAAGAAAACAGACTACCAACCATCCATCCTGGCATGGAGAAAAGTGACTTTCCAATTGTTGAGCTTGACATCTTAGCCACTGGTTTGCACATCAGCATGACTAGAGCTTTCTTCACTGTCAATGTTCTACACCATAATTGATCCATCTTTTTAATTTCTCTTTTTAAATCTCGACAATCTTTAATACTATGAACCTGAGCATCAGAATGATATGCACATCATACATTAGGATTAAAATTTCTTGAACGCCGATTAAGAGTGTACCCAAGGAGAGGAGTGATCATGTCCCACTGTACCAATCTCTGAAATAAGCTGGCATACGACTCTCTAATTGGTGTGAAGCTATCTCTCAACTTTTGTCTCATTTCATTGTTTGGCTTGGACTGAAAATTGGGCCTAGAAGGGCTTTGGCATATTTGTGGAGTTAGAGAAAGAGTGGTGAAAGTATTGGGATGATTTTGGCTTGGAATGAATTCTGAGTTATGTTGTAGCGCATCAACAACAGTAAGAAACTGACTTTGCAATTTTAGTGGAAAAATCGAGCTATCTGTAGGATTAATAACGGGGAATGGAGGAGGAGGCAACCTACTGGCCCAAGCTCGGTACATTTCCATCATTTTTTGCCTTAGTCTCCTAATTTTTTTCTTTAAGTTCTCATTTTTCTGACTCTTTGTTTGATCCATGATAACACTCTCTATGTCCTTATTGAACATAACTAACCCTTCCTTGAATTTGGTGTGATGTGGAGGACCATCTACAATGCCACAAATCAACCACCTTAAACTAACTGAACAAGAGATAACAAATGTGTTAGAGTTCAACACTTTCTCAAAACCTTTTTCTTTGGAAAAGATCACTGAACCCAAGAAGAGCGCCTACGTATCTCACTCCCGAGAGAGGAGAATCAGGTGTGTGTAGTTTGTGAAGTCTTGCCAAAATGGTCAATTAAACTCTTTTTTTTTCTTGAAACTTTAAGAAGAAAGGAAAATAACAAATTGTCAAATGTTTACCCAATGTCTCGGGCCTTCGTCATGGACGTCCTCCAGGTACAAAATACGTTGGAACATTCCTCAGCGAATAAATACAAATACCTCGGGGTATTCCCCGGCCAAATGATACATTTAATCCAAAAGCAAACAAACCAGGCCATTCAATATATATTTCGAGCATTCAATGTTCCCCAAGTATGAATTTGCCTACCCCAGCCTACCATTTGCCTACTATCGAGGAGTTGACAATTAAACGCAAAGAAATAATAACAATGAATCAAAACAACTAATTTATTCTTCTTTTATCAAATTTCGATCCCTTCCCCCTCGAATCCATTAACCAATGATTAACACATGCTTCGATTATCAATTCAAGGTTTCAACATTCAAATCCAACATCCACCAATACACAATCAAGATTCAAATATACCAAACACACAAATCATTCATGATTATGTAAAATTAAAGAGAGGATAGAATTGGACCTCAATGTCGCTTTCAAAATTGATGTATTATTCCAATTAACCCGGCAGAATCCGCGTCAAAAACTTTTGATTTGAACCTCAACAATAGACCAACTCCAACTTGATATTACAAAAATTAAAATTCGAAACTGACCACGATGAATTGATCGAGACCGATAGAAAACAAATCCCCAGAATTTGATTCAAACACCAATACACGAAAGCAAACCCGCGACCCAAAGTAAAGATTACCGAAGTCCGATTATCCATGTGCATTCCCAGTGATATCAACCCAAACCACCAATTTTTGAGATGGTTTAGTGGCTGACTCTGGTTTTCCCGGTGGGTGGTGGTGCTGGTGGTCTTGCCGGAGCTCCAGTGGCGATGAGAAGAATCGATTTGAGATGGTTCGATTAGTAGAATATCATCTTCGGGCAAAATTTCTCTGGATACAAACAAACAATCGATTTATTTCTCTTTTTTCTACTGTTTCACCTAAATCCAACCACTCTCTCGATTTGGTTCTTCGAGTGCTTATTTGTTCTCTGTATAGCTCCCTATTTCTCCGATTTTCTTCCCTGATGTGCGTGTGTGCATGCTGGTTACTATGTGTGCACGTCTCCTTGTGTGTGTTCGATTTTGTGAGGTGAAGAAGATGATCCCCTCCCCGTAAATGGTAAAATAGAGGAATATATATGTGTTGTTGTGTATGTTTTCAGTCCGTGTATGTGAGTTAATGGCGAGGGTGATCTGTTGGTGATGGTGTGATATGAGGGTGTGTGAATATTTGTAAGGCAGCCTTCTTCTTTATGTATGTGGTACAAGCGACCAAAATATACTGCAAACGTAAAAAAAATGACAAAAATATGCCATCAAATTGTAGAGTAACAAAAGTAGGCTTGGTGCACTTTTTTTGTGCACCATCCTTTCTTTTTTTAACGGCTTACACTTTTTTTGTACACCATTCATTTTATTTTTATATGGTGGACCTTTTTTGTGCACCATTCATTTTTTTCTATATGGTGCACGTTTTTTGTGCACCATATGAAAAAATATATGGTGCACAAAAAAAAGCAACATTCAATTTTTTTTTATATGGTGCACAAAATTAGTGCACCATTGTGAAAAAAATATCAACCCTCTGTGATCTTATCCATACCCTTCACTTTCTTCCCCCATCTACTTTCTAAGTAAAAAAAAAGTGTTCAAAAAAAGTAATTATGTGCACTATATAAAAAAAAATATGGTGCACTACCATCCATTTATTTTTCACATTATGCAGAAAATTATTGCACCATATATATATTTTTTTCATAGATAAACATAATTAGTGCACTATCTATTTTTATCATGTATTGCATAAAAATAGTGCACTATTAATTATTTCTGATAAAGTGCACTTATTTTGTGCATTATCCATTCTATTTTATTTATTTATTTCATATATTGCATTATTTAAATGGACTTTTTTAATATATAGTGATTTGAGTGTACTTTTTTTTGAGTATTTATTTATTTTATATAATACTATTTTATTGCACTTTTTTTTTATCTAGTACTTATTTAATTTATTTCATGTAGTGCACATTTTTTTTGGTCATATATTGTACTAAAACTTAAAATTTATTTTTTAAATTTTGTCATATCTTGCACTATTTTAGTGTACTATCTATTAGTTTTCATTTTGTGCATTCGAATAGTGCACTATCTACATTTTTCATATAATATCGTAATTTTTTTTTATCTTGTATATACGAAATTGACACTTTCTTTTATGAATGGTGCACAAAAATAGTACACCATATATTTTTACCATAATGGATGGTGCATTTTTTTTTATGCACCATATATTTTTTTTCATATAGTGCACAAAATTAGTGCACCATATAAAAAAAATGAATGGTGCACAAAAAAAGTGCACCATATAAAAAAAATGAATAGTGCACAAAAAAAGTGCACCATATAAAAAAAATGAATGGTGCACAAAAAAAGTGCAACATATAGAAAAAAATGAATGGTGCACTTTTTTATATGGTGCACAAAAAAAGTGCACCATCTGATTTTAACTTCCGTTAACCAAGCCATTAAAAAAAAGAAAGGATGGTGCACAAAAAAAGTGCACCACACCTACTTTTGTTACTCTCCAATTTGATGATATATTTTTATCACTTTTTTAAGTTTGGGACATATTTTGGTCGCGTGTTCATTTATGTGATTATGGTGTATATGTGGGCAGTTTATGTGAGGTGTGAGTGTCTTGTCTATGGGTCCCCCTTTTGTGCAATTTTATTGTAAAGAGAAAAACAAAAACTTGACCTAAGAAGGGGGGAGGGATAGTGAGGTGGGTTGGTTAGGATAAAATTTGTTAGGATAAGGGAATATTAGGGATTTGATTTGTTAGGATTTATTTAAATTTTATATTTTTGTATTTTTGTGGGGTATAATCACATGGGTGAGAGTGTATGATAACATAAGGTAAAAAAAACGGATAAATTGGACATCGGGAGGGACAAAATTAGGTGTCTACAAACATATTCAAGTCACATCATCAACTATATATAGTACAGGTACCCATGTGATAGTGAAACTTCACATGCAAAGTACAGCAACTTTCAAATCAAATGTACAAGGGAAAAGGCTTAAATATGTCATTGAACTATCAGAAATGACTCATTTTGCCATCAGTTAAAAGTTGAGCTCATTCATGCCATCACCGTTACAAAACCAGTTCATCCATGTCATTACTTTTTAACGGTGGTTTTCAAAAATAGCTTTACCACATGGCCTTTTATTAGAGGTCCACGTCATTAATTAAAATAAGCAAAAAGGCTCAAATATACCATTGACCTATGTGAAATGGCTCATTTATGCCATCAGTTAAAAGTTCGGTTAGTTCATGCCATCACCGTTATAAAATCAACCCACCCATGCCATTACTTTTTAATGATGGATTTTTAAAAAATAACTTTGCCACGTAGTCTTTTATTATAATTCCACAAAATTAATTAAAAGAAATCAATATTAATTTCAAAATATTTGAAATTAGTTAGTATTGAGATTATTTATTCCAGCATATATATCATAATGATGGGAGAAGTTATCACAAATACTTGGCGGGATAATTGGAATAACAGACTTATTTTAAGTCGTTATTTGAAAATAATTTTTCAACAATGTATGCTCCACTAATTCGTGATGGGAGAAGTTATCCCATATACACGGCAGGAAAGTTGGGATAACAGACTTCTTTTAAACCATTATTTAGAAATGATTTTTCAATGATGTATGCTCCCCTAATTCGTGATGGGAGAATATTGGAGAAGCGCTATTGGTAAGCCTCTTTCTTTTTCTTGTTTGCCCTAATCGTTCATTGGCTTATTTTCTTGCAACTTCGGAGAATGTATTGGAGTCACTGAAATTAAAATGTAGAATAGAATTTTTGAGGTTTCTGTTAAGCGTAACATTTATAATGATTTAGAATCAACTAGAAATAGCCAAAGGATATACATTAATCACTATTTCTTCAGATAAAAAAAATAGTTGTTGTAGAAAAAATTTACTTTAATGGGTGTGGGTCGGGTTATGTTAAATGAACCGATTATTTTTAATGGATCTAAGATATTTGAAATTAATATTGATTTATTTTAATTAATGTTGCGGACCTCTAATAAAAGGCCACATCGAAAATAGTTTTTGAAAACGCACCATTAAAAAGTAATGACATGGGTAAGCTGATTTTATGACGACAATGACATGAATGAGCTGAAATTTTAACTGATGGCATAGATGAGTAATTTCTGATAGTTCAATGGCACATATATTTGAGCCTTTTTCCTTATTTTAATAAATGACGTGGACCTTTAATAAAAGGCCACGTGGCAAATCTGTTTTTGAAAACCACCGTTAAAAATTAATGGCATGGATAAGCCGATTTTATAACGGCGATGGCATGAATGAGTCAAACTTTTAACTGATGGCATAAATGAGTCAT
This sequence comes from Capsicum annuum, assembly GCF_002878395.1. Lineage (NCBI taxonomy): Eukaryota > Viridiplantae > Streptophyta > Magnoliopsida > Solanales > Solanaceae > Capsicum > Capsicum annuum. Next base: position 227,574,908 of record NC_061122.1, on the reverse strand, counting down.
TTCTGATAGTTCAATGGCATATTTGAGCCTTTTCCCAATGTACAATGAATGATATGGTATCCATAATGGTGGTAGAGCTACCATTGATACTATGAATTCCAAGAAAATTCAACAATTTGAGTTTAAATTGTATATTTGGTGAATAATGTCAATATATATTATTGGCCAAACCCATCGATAGAACCTCAAACTTGTCTCAAAAACTCACTTAGACCCCTCAATTAAGGCCTATACCTATCAGGCCCCTCAAGTGCTAAAATTGGTACCTACCAGGCACAAAATGCTGATTTGGCAAGGAGTGTGTTACACTTTCCTTGGACGCGAGAACAGTAGATTAAATAATATATATTTTTTTTAATTAAAAAACTTATACTTAAATTATTTTATTAATATAATTTTTAATTAATAATATTTTTTTTATTTTTTTTTAAAAGAGCCGCACCTCCTTCCCCTCCCTCCACCCCACCCCCCGTCCGTGTCTTCTTCTACATCAACTAGAAACCATTGAAGATGGAGCCTTCTGAAGCAACAAGAAACCATTGAAGATAGAGAAATTAATTTTAAGCATCAAAATGAAGAAACTTCATTACTAATAAAATCAACAACTCTACTAACAACAACAAAATCACTAATCAATCTTCACCATTGTCACCAACATCAAAGATGTGAAAAAAAATTATTTTTTTTTACAAAATCAGTTAAAGAAATCTTTTTTTCATTTACTAATGGAGTTGTTGATTTAACAACAATTATGTGTGTGTGTTGCTGACTGTGTGTGTGTGTAAACGACCGGGGGTGTGAAAAAGATTAATGTGTGTGTGTGTTGTTGACTGTTGTTAATGGAGTTGTTGTTTGTATGCGTGAAGACAACGGGAGAGGGGGTTGTGAAGAAGACGACTGGGTGGGTGGGAGGTGTTTTTTATCTTTTCTCCTTTAATTTCTTTTTAATAATCAATTTTTTATTTTTAAATAATTTTATAATTATTTTTTAATAATTTGGATCTTCAATGCAATTTTTTATTTTTATTTTTTAAAATTTTATAATTTCTTTTGAATTATCAGTTTTTTATTTTTATTTTTAAATAATTTTAAATTATTTTTTAATAATTTGGATCCTCAATGCCATTTTTTATTTTTATTTTTTAAATTTTTTTATAACTTTATTTTTATTTTTTAAATAATTTTATAATTATTTTTTAATAATTTGTATTTTTTAAAGTTTTATAATTTTTTTAATAATCAATTTTTTTTTAAAATAATTTTATAATTATTTTTTAATAATTTGGATCCTCAATGCAATTTTTTATTTTTATTTTTTAAAAGTTTTCTGATTTTTTTTGAATAATCATTTTTTCATTTTTATTTTTTAAATAATTTTATAATTTTTTTAATAATTTGGATCCTCAATGCCATTTTTATTTTCATTTTTTTAAAAATTTTATATTTTGTTTCTCAAATAATTTTATAATTATTTTTTAATAATTTATTTTTTTTAATTTTATAATTTCTTTTAATAATCAATTTTTTATTTTTATTTTTTAAAATAATTTTATAATTATTTTTTAATATATTGGACCCACAATGCCATGTGTCAGCTTCCAATTGGCTGTTTTTGCCACGTCAGCGCGTGTGTGCAGCACACACTTGAGCCTTTAGCTGATTGGGAAAAAATGCCCAATTGAAACAAAATTCGGAGGGTTTAAGGGTCTGATAGGTACAAGCCTTAGTTTAGGGGTCTAAGTGAATTTTTGGGACAAGTTTGAGGTCCTATCGATGGGTTTGACCTATATTATTTATGACAAGGCTCACGAGGAGGTTGGGTGATCGAGTTAGAGTCATGATCGATAATGATGCTTGTTTGATGGGTTTAGTTAAGAAATAAAGTTACATCCTTGCTATCAAAGGTAACTTTTGACATGATGATAAATTCTTGATCTTAACAAGTACGTACTAGTATCAATGCGATGGTCATGAGCCCAATTCCCCAAAGCAACATGCTGCCTGAGGCAGTTGTCGGGAGGGGGATTGTTTGATAATGCCAACGCCCAACATCATGTCTATGACAAGCCTCACGAGAGAGGTGGAACTCAATAATTCAAAGCAAGACCTATAAACTTTAAATTATGAATATTTCTACCTCTTATTTTTAACTAAGTTACATATTGGTATGGGCTTGAGAAAAGGTCTTGATATTCCTTTAGCAATGCGATGTTATTCTACCTGAATCAATAGTGCTATTAAGAGGGACGCATGATTGGTGGAATTATAATTTGGAGATATATCTATTTTCAAATACATATTAAATTATCTCACGAAATATTCGTTATTTTTATATGCCACCAACCAAGTGATCCTTAATAGTTTTAACTTTACACTCATAACACAAAAGATTTTTACGCTATATTCACAAAAACAACATTAATCACTTAAAAATAAGACAGGTGTGACATAAGGAAGATCCATATAAAATTATTGGATTCCTTATGAAATTCAATCATGGAAATAAAGATAACAGCTTTTGCAAACAAAAATACTATAATAGTAATAAGGGAAGTTTTTATTATAATTATTGTTACATTAGTAGTACTAGTTCAGCTCTTCCATTCCCCTTTTTAGACCAATATTACAAATAGTAAAAGCAAAATAATTTGAAAAAAGAAAAATAACACTCACACATACATACCCACTAAAAACCTTATTTTTTTTTAGCACACTAAGAACCTAAAACTCAAAGAAAGCCTTGATATCATCTTCACATTCAAATAATTTGGCATTAGTTTCCTTCAAATCCATTTGCACACAAATCCCGTTGCCACATTCAGCATCATACAACCAACAAACCTGATTATGTCTTGAACCAAAATGCATCAAACATGGTTTTCCCCAACCAAAATCAGCTTCTTGTATTGGAAATCTACACAAACTTGAACTTGTGTACATGTCTACTTCATCACTTGCTCCCCATTCTTGTGCTTGGAAACTTTCATTGTATATATTAGCCACAGCTGCCACTACATCGTCTGGTGAAGTCTTGTCACAAGCAACAATAGTTTCCTTCACTGTGTCACGAATTAATCTCACGAAATTGTGCAACTCCATGTTGTTGATCTCCCCCGGTATGAATTTTACTGGGGCTTCAATTACAAGATTCCCAAAAGATTTTTCTATTTGAGGTAACGATTTCAACTTAGGGCGCATGTTTATAGGGACACCCATTAGGGAACGTCTTAGATGTCCGTGCTTCTTTTCTGAAGCACGTATCAGAGCCCTCCATAGGAGGGCTACGATCATTTCAACTCTTGAGGGCTTAAAGCATAAGTCTCCGACTTCCTCTCTGAGCCTTGAAATGGCACTTTCATTGATGTATAGCCTTTTGGCTACTAATTTAGCTTCCTCGCGATCCTCCTGGGGGAGACGAGGCAAGAGAAGTTTCGATAGATCTCTTGATGGAAAAACATCAGCCAAATTAATGCTCAGGAAATCAATCTTGTCTTCAGGAATACCTAATCTGCACACTTTAGTCCACTCATTAATAAAAGTGAAAGTTGTGAAACCATCCATCGCCGTGTGTGCATGGCTCATAGATAGAGCCAATCCACCACACTCGAATTCTGTGATTTGGACAATGACAATTGGCATGATGAATAAGTTAGTGTCATCTACATCCCAAGTATCTTGAGGCCAACAAAGCAATGCAAGGTTGACATCCTTGTGTGCTTTCTCAAGAAATTCATTCAGCTTACTATTTACCTTAGCTTTTACAAATTTAACCCCTTGGTCTTTGCATGATATCGAGTCATCGTCCTCGATAAATCTGCCAGAAATAGGGTAAACATGGGTTAAAATTCTAGATAAAGATTGCTCGAATTGTTATTCATGAGTTGCATAATTAATGTTGTTAGTAGGAGGATAAAAAAGAACAAGAGGTAAATGTGCCTCATCAGCTATTTGATCAAAGAAAGATAATTTGTAATTTTGGAGATGATTTGGAGTTGGTAAAGATGGTTTTATGAACTTTGTAGACACAATTTCAACTTTCATGTTTTCTTTTTCAAAGGCCATTGTATTATCTAGGCAAAAGATAAATTAGGAAAAGATATATAGAGTTACTTGAATATATCTCATTAACAGCTTGAATGTTACACTTTATATAGGGAAAAATAGGAGTTCCACCAACCATTCACAAGAGATAGGTAGGTTGAAGAAAATAATTAAAAAAAGGCAGCCCAATACACTAAAGTTCTCGCTATGCACATGGTTCATAGAAGGCCCGACCACAAGGATTATCATAAGAAACCTTACCTTGTAGAACTCATTCAAGAAGGAAAATAGGGGAAAAAAAAGAAGAAAAATAATTTTTTGATCACGATCTTATTCTATTATTCAATTGCAACAGTCACTTTGGGGGGAGGAGAACTGAACTTTGAAGTACTTGTCACACCCTTTTTTTACGTACTCCAAAAAAATGTATATTTTAAGTCCGAAAGGGTTTTATTATTTAAGTGACAAGAAATGAAAATTTGTTTCGGAAAAGGATTATTTATTCAGAGTCGCTACTTGGCATAATCCGGTGTGCCAAGTCACCTTTGGAGAATCCTTTTCGAAACCATTTGACTCTTAAACTGGTTTGCGAACAGAGATTCCGGCTAAGGAATTCTGTTGACCGAGGGGAAGGTGTTAGGCACCCCTCGATCCCGTGGTTCAACCACGGTCGGTTGAAAGAGCGTATCGGATAAATTGACGTTACAAATGCATAAACCACACAAAAGCACGCAAAATAATCAAGCAATAACCAAACAAAACAAAAAAATGTAAAGTCCAGTCCAATTATTACAACCCGAAATTAAAAAAATGCTGAAACAACCTACACTAGTCCTAAACCATGCTTTACCCGACGCCTCGGGCCTTGATCACGAGCATCCTTAGCGTACAAAATTCTTTAGGGCATTCCTCGGTGAGTAAATACAAATTACCTCGGGGCATTCCCCGGTCAAATAAGTACACTTTCCAAATACGATAAACAAATCATTCAACAAATATTCCAATCCTTCCCACATTACACCAATCCTAAACTCGCCTACCCGAGCTTACTGTTTGCCTACCCGCTCGACAACATACCGCATTCAACATTAACAATGTATCAAAAATATCATAATATTTACTTTTATCAATTTTTTGATTCCCGTCCCCAAATTTATTTCAACCAGCATGATTAAATAAGTCTCAATCAAATCAACCACGGTAATCGCAATCTCCAACATAATATCGAAACATATCACCAAACAAACACTAACAACGAAGATTCAAACCAAATACGCAACAAATAAATCATCCACACCCACGACATCACAAAAAGGTCAAGATAAAATAAAGATTCAGTAGAAGAAATAGACCTCGATGAAAATGATCCTTGTCGATAATAAAGAAATCCGAAGACCAAAATACTCGATCGGAGAACCTCAGTCCGACCCAGAATCCAACTCAATATGATAAATACAAACGGGACAGATTTAAAATCGGAACGAAAACCTTGGAAATGTACCCCCAACACTCGGATTTCAAGCCATCCGTAACCGGCACGATTTCAAACAGAAAACCGAACTCACCGACCGATTCCGATGGACGTTGATCGGTTATCGGCTTCACTGTTTCCGGTACCTTCTTCCATGGCCGGAGAGAGGTCAGCTCGGCGGCTGGAGTAGTGGCTAGTGGGTAACGACGTTAGCTGCGGTTCTTGATGGTTCAGCCAGCTGGATCCACGGCTGTAAATGAGAGAGCGGAGAGAGGAGGCCGGCGATGGGTCGTGCACCAGCCACGATGACCGGGGTGGTGGTGGTCGGCGACAGCTTTTGCTTTTTGATAGAGAAAGAAAGAAGAGAGAGAGATGGTAGAGAGAGGGAGAGATCGTGGACCGTGAGAGAAGGCGGCGCCGGCGTCGATGAGATCTGTTGAGAGAGAGAGAGAGTGAGAGGGTCCGATCCTTTTTATCTTTTTTACTGTTCCTTCAAAAAAAATCCTTCTCTTTTGTATCTGTGTATCTGTGTATATATATTGTATTTATTCTTTTTTGGGTCCTTTCTTCTTGGACAAGAAAAAAAAGAGGGGGGGAGGTGTGACGTGGGGTAGGGTTAGGTAGGGGTAGGGAGGTGGTGATTTGTCATTTTCTTATTGGAGAGGGTTGTTAGGGTGTTAAAAGAATAAAAGTTTGTTAGGGATTTTGTTGAGAATTATTTTTTTGTATTTTTGTGGGATGTAATCACGTGGGTGAGGGTACATGATATGATAAGGAAGAAATGAATAAAATCGAACTTTTGAGGGGGAAAAAATTATGTGTCTACATCATGCCCCCTTTGGATGTAAACACGAAGTGTTTTTAGTCAAAGAAGTAGACAGCGAGACCAAATTTTGACCCGACCATTATTCCAAGAAAGAAACAGAAGGAAGAAGGACAACCGGGTCTTGACTTAAGACATCCTTCCTACCCAAATTATGAGAGAATCAAGTCATGAGTATCTCAAAGGATTGGAAGAGATGGACTACACCGAGTTGGAGAGTCGAGTGAGGTTCCGTCGAGGTTCCGGTCCGCGGCTCTGTTATTACATCAAAAATGAAAATTACAAGTTAAAACATAAATGAAATTACAAAATCCTATCTATACAGCTTCTATTGGATCTTGACTCGACTTTTATCACCCTATTCTTCAGGCGGGCCCCTGACTTGCAATTTCTTTCAACTTGTCGCTTTGCTTTCAATTGCTTCACTTTGTTGCTTGACTTTTCATTTCTTTACCCTATTCTCCAGGCGGGTTCCTGACTTGCTATTTCATCACCCTGTTCTTCAGGCGGGCTCCTGAAACCCAAAATTAAAATTAGAACAAAAATTATCCCAAACAAGAATTATAATAAAGTAGTATTTCATTTTTGAAAGCGTTGTCCCATTTTCCAGGGGGGTCCTGAACATAAGGTGAAATCCCATTTTTCAAGAGGGCCCTAAACAGAAAGTAAAATCCCATTTTTCAGGAGGGTCCTGAACAGAAACTAAAATTCCATTTTTCAGGAGGGTCCTGAACAGAAAGTAAAATCTCATTTTTTAGGAGAGTCCTGAACAGAAAGTAAAATCCCATTTTTCAGGAGGGTCCTGACATAAGGTAAATTCCCATTTTTCAGGAGGGTCTTGAACAGAAAGTAAAATCCTATTTTTCAGGAGGAACCTGAACATAAAGTAAAATCTCATTTTTCAGGAGGGTCCTGAACATAAAGTAAAATCCTATTTTTTTTCAGGAGGGTCCTGAACAGAAAGTAAAATCCCATTTTTCAGGAAGGTCCTGAACATAAAGTAAAATCTCATTTTTCAGGAGGGTCCTGAACATAAGGTGAAATCCCATTTTTCAGGAGGGTCCTGAACATAAAGTAAAATCCCATTTTTCAGGAGGGTCCTGAACTGAAAGTAAATTCCCATTTTTCAGGAGGGTCCTGAACAGAAACTAAAATTCCATTTTTCAGGAGGGTCCTGAACGTTAAGTAAAATCCCATTTTTCAGGAGGGTCCTGACATAAGGTAAATTCTCATTTTTCAGGAGGGTCCTGAACAGAAAGTAAAATCTCATTTTTCAGGAGGGTCCTGAACAGAAAGTAAAATCCCATTTTTCAGGAGGGTCCTGACATAAGGCGAATTCCTATTTTTCAGGAGGGTCCTGAACAGAAAGTAAAATTTTATTTTTCAGGAGGGTCCTAAACATAAAGTAAAATCCCATTTTTCAGGAGGGTCCTGAACATAAAGTAAAATCCCATTTTTTTCAGGAGGGTCCTGAACAGAAAGTAAAATCTCATTTTTCAGGAGGGTCCTAAACATAAGGTAAATTCCCATTTTTCAGGAGGGTCCTGAACATAAAGTAAAATCTCATTTTTCAGGAGGGTCCTGAGCATAAAGTAAAATCCCTTGGATGTGCATTTCCCATGATAGCTGAATTAAGTGAAGCGAATTTGCCCCTATATCAACAAAGAAAATTCGTCAGTTAAAAACTTAGTGGTGGCTTACAGATCTTGGCTTCTCAGGTATCTGCCTAACACTCGTTTCTTTCATCTTTGTTCCAAATCGCTAACACTTGCCCTGTCTTGCCGCATCATTTACCCGAACCCATATTGAGGGAAACGAGCTCTGACTCAAACAACGGGTTTCCATTTTACCATGCCCCTGAGGTGCACTCTTTTCCCAAATCTGAATGTTTCTATGAATCCAATAGCTTGTCGGTTGATAGACTTCCTTTGCTTCATGTTGAATTACGATCATATTTCTTTCCTATGTTGTTCCTTGGCTTTTCCTTATATAATTGGAAAGACTGGTAGTAAATTTTGAAATTCTTTCTCGCTTGTTTTGACATAGACTTGACTTAAAAAAAAAAAGGTAAAGAAATGATGGTGACTCTTATTTTGATAAATGACATAAAAAAGAAAAAAAACATGAATATGTAAATGAAAGAAAAGGGCAATGTCCCATATTCAAAAAGAAAACTTATCTGAATACGACAACCAACTCCAATGACTATGACATGCATTTTGGATTGAGCTGCCTGATCTTTCGATCCAGACTCCCCATTTGTTGTTGAGTTCGTACCTTTTGCCGCTGAGTCACTTCTTCAAATCCATTAGACTCATACATCATATTCGATTGACGACATCTTAAAAGACTTTCGCCAACAAATCTCTTTCTTCTCACTTATAACTTTTCTCTTGAACTCTCCATCGCCTTACGGTGCCCGTGAGGGTTTTCACCAATAAGACTCTCTTATTTTTATTTCTCTCCACTCATCATCGCCTTATGGTGCTTGCAAAGGTTTTCACCAATAAGACTCTCTCATTTTCATTTTCTCTCAACTCACCATCGCTTTTGATGCCCACGGGAGTTTTCACCAATAAGACACTCTCATTTTCATTTTCTCTCAACTCACCATCGCCTTATGATGCTCACGAGGGTTTTCACCTATAAGACTCTCTCATTTTTGTATTTCTTTCCTGATTTCTTATGCTGAGGGAGACAAGTGGTACTTCACAATGTATCATCAATATCCATTGCATGCTTAGCCTTAACATTATCAAAAATTAATCTGAAGGACTTTCTTTGGTTGTAACTTGGCTTTTGGTTAAGGTTAGAAAAGTCGGTAAGGGGCTCAAATGATACTTGAAGTGGGGGTGGCACTTACAACTTTTGGAAGCGACTCAAACAACACATTAACTCATGCCCCAGTTTTGTTGACTGGGTGAATCTTAAATCTTTATTTGGTTGGACCGAGCCCAAAATAGGGCAGCCTACGTATCTCACTCCCGAGAGAGGAGAATCAGGTCGGACGTAGTTCCATCAGCTTGTTCTTTGTTTTGATTTGATTTTGATTTTTTTTATTTTCGAACTCTTTCTTTTATTCTTATTTTCTTGACATTTATCTTTGACTCTATTTTGATTCCAAAAGAGGGATATGAAAGAAGAAAGAAAAAAAATAAAATAAAGCTCAAACGGGTAAACAAGGGATGACACAATGTTTGGATAGAAGAATAAAATGTCTTCATCATATCAATCTTCAAAAATGCAAGTACTAAACATGCAATAAAATCAACAAATGATCAAATATCATACATAGTATCTTTTGACCGCATCAGGATTGATAGCCATTTCTGCCATTTTGCCTTCCATATCTGTCAAATACAAGGCTCCATTGGGCAACACTTTCTTCACAACGAAGGGACCTTGCCAGTTAGGGGAGAATTTGCCTTTCGCTTCAACCTGGTGAGGAAGGATACGTCTCAATACCAACTGACCAACTTCAAAATTCCTGGGACGGACCTTTTTTTTATACGCTCGAGCCATCCTCCTCTGATACAACTGTCGTGATACACAGATGTTAGCCTTTTTTCCTCAATCAAACTCAAATGTTCCAGTCAGATTTTTACCCATTCGTCATCATCAATCTCTACTTCTACAATGACTCGAACAGAGGGAATTTCAACTTCTGCAGGGATGACTGCTTCTGTCCCATACACTAATAAATATGGAGTTGCCCCTGTTGAAGTGCGAACAGTGGTGCGATAACCTAGCAATGCAAACGGCAACTTTTCATGCCACTGTCTAGATCCTTGTACCATCTTTTGCAGTATCTTTTTTATATTCTTATTGGCGACTTCTACAGCACCATTGGCCTTTGGGCGATATGGAGTAGAATTTTGATGCGCGATCTTACAATGTTGACATACTTCTTGCATCAAATGACTATTGAGATTGGCAGCATTGTCTGTAATGATCATCTTAGGAATTCCAAATCTACAAATGATATTAGCATAAACAAAATCTACCACAGCCTTCTTTGTCACTGACTTAAAAGTTACTGCTTCTACCCACTTTGTGAAGTAGTCAATGGCTACCAAAATGAATCTATGCCCATTTGATGCCTTCGGCTCAATCGGTTCAATCACATCCATTCCCCAAGCCACGAACGGCCATGGAGCGGCCATTGCATGTAACTCAACAGGAGGAGATCGTATCAAATCACTGTGTACCTGACATTGATGACACTTTCGAACAAACTAAATAGAATCTATTTCCATAGTAAGCGAGTAATAGCCTACTTGAAGAATCTTCTTTGACAAGACATGATCGTTCATATGCGACCCGCATACTCCAGAGAGTATTTCAACCATGATTGCCGAGGCTTCTTTTGCATCTACACACCTTAAAAGTTACAGATCTAAGGTCCTCTTATACAAGATTTCCCCACTTAAGAAAAATCCACTAGTCAAACGCCTAATAGTCCTCTTTTGATCGTTGGTGGCATATGATGGTTATTCTCCTGACTGAATGTGCCACTTGATATCCAAGAACCAGGGTTCTCCATCGAGCTCTTCTTCAACCGCATTACAGTAAGCATGCTGATCATGACTCTGTACATGCACTGGATCGATGTAGGCCTTGTCAGGATGTTGGAGCATTGAAGACAAAGTGGCTAAAGCATCAGCAATTTCATTACGAATCCTTGGAATATGCCTAAATTTTACTAACACAAACCGTTGACACAGTTCCTGCAAGCATTGTCGATACGGGATGAGCTTCAAATCTCGCGTCTCCCAATCGCCTTGAATTTGATGGATGAGCAAATCCCAGTCTCCCAACACCAATAATTCTTGGACTCCCATATCAACAGCTAACCTCAAACCAAGAATGCAGGCTTCATACTCTGCCATATTATTAGTACAGTAGAATCGAAGTTGTGCTGTTATCGGGAAATGTTGTCCCAATTCAGAAATAAGAAGCGCACCTATTTTGACTCCTTTCATATTGACAGCTCCATCGAAAAATAACCTCCAACCAGGATCGGCATCTATAACGACTTCATCGACACACGACACTTCTTCGTCGAGAAAATATGTCTTTAATGGCTCGTACTCTTCATCGATGGGATTCTCAGCAAGATGATCTGCCAAGGCTTGGGCTTTCATGGCGGTTTAAGTCACATATACATTGTCGAACTGGGTAAGCAATATTTTCCACTTTGCCAATCGACCCGTCGGCATAGGCTTTTGAAAGATATACTTCAAAGTATCCATGCGGGAGATGAGATAAGTAGTATAGGATGAGAGATAATGCTTCAACTTCTGTGCTACCCAAGTTAGGGCACAACACATCCTTTCAAGAAGAGTATACCTGGCCTTATATGCGGTGAACTTCTTGCTAAGATAATAAATAGCCTGCTTCTTTTTGCTTGTGACATCATGTTGACCCAGGACACAACCGAAAGAATTGTCCATGACTGATAAATATAAGATCAAAGGCCTACCAGGCTCCGGGGGTACCATCACGGGTAGATTTGACAAATATCTTTTGATTCGATCGAACGCTTCCTGACATTCTTCAGTCTATTTTACCGTAGCACTCTTTTTCATCAATTTGAATATGGGCTCACAAGTGGTCGTGAGTTGAGCAATAAACCTGCTAATGTAGTTCAGTCGACCAAGCAAACTCATCACCTCTGTTCTATTCCTGGGCGGGGGCAAATCCTGAATGGCTTCGATTTTTGAAGGATCTAATTCAATTTCCCGACGGCTGACTACAAACCCTAATAGCTTTCCTGATGAAACTTCGAATACGCATTTTGCCGGGTTGAGTTTGAGATTATACCTGCGAAGCCTTTCGAAGAACTTTCTTAAATCTTTAACATGGTCGGCCTGACTTTTTGACTTAATTATCACATCATTCACGTAGACCTCAATCTCCTTATGCATCATATCATGAAACATAGTGGTCATGTCTCTCATGTATGTTGCTCCAGCATTCTTCAAACCGAACAGCATCACTCGATAACAATAAGTTTCCCATGGTGTGATAAAAGATGTCTTCTCTGCGTCTTCATCATCCATAATGATCTGGTGATATCCGGCATAGAAATCCACAAAAGAGGCAACCTCGTATTTAGCACAGTTATCTAAAAAAATGTGAATGTTGGGCAGTGGAAAACCATCTTTCGAACTAGCTCTGTTCAAATCACGGTAATCAACACACACTCAAATTTTGCCATCTTTCTTTGGTATGAGAACAACATTGGATAACCACATGGGATAGCGAGCCACTCGAATTACTTTGGCTTCAAGTTGTTTCATGATTTCCTCTTTGATTTTAAAACTTACATCTATTTTAAACTTCCTCAACTTCTGTTTGACAGGAGGGAATGCGGGATCATTTGGCAATCTGTGAGCCACTAATTCAGTGCTTAAACCAGGAATATCATCATAAGACCATGCAAAAACATCCTTATAATCAATTAATGCTTGAATCATCTCATCTTTTAGCTGTGACAAAACATGTACACTGATTTTAGTTTCCCTAACATCTTCTTGATCCCCTAGATTTATTGGCTCAGTCTCATTCAAATTAGGATTCGGTTTCTCTTCAAATTGTTCCAACTCTTTGCTTATTTCTTTTAGTGCTTATTCTTCATCATATTCCCCATCCTGCTTCATTACATCTTGCTTAGTTTGGATTTTAAGATCAGGCTGAAAATTCTGCATGCATGTCATGTCATTAGAATCAGCATAAAGAGAACTGTGTAAGAAAAGAAAAATAAAATATATTAGACACGAAACAAAAGGGACATTGCATTTCATTAAATAAAAGATAGAAGGGTTTAAACACAGATGCCAACGTAACATAAACAAACTAAAATCCAAATAACAACCCTGACATAACTTGGATAAACAGAAAGAAAAACAAAATAAAATACCAAAACTCCCTCCTGACAGAGAGGGGAGTGACTTCCCAATTATTGAGATGGACAACTGGACCTATGAATTGCACGTCGGTCATACTGGTACCTTCCGCTGCTTCGACCATATCAACAACAATGAAAAGATTTTGGCAGTCATCAACCAATTCAACTTCAAATTCCACATGCTTCATGACACCGCTCTTAACAAATGATTCACTGAGTAGTGGCATTGAGCGAGGGAGTGACCATATTTTCTTTTTCCTTCCCTTGGCTTTTTTCAGATCTTCAGCTGTAAGCTCAAATCCCAGACCAAACGTACCCACATTCTCACTTGGACATATGGGATGAACTATACCGTGCATAGATGCTCCCAGATCCTTTCCTGGCTAAAATCCGTATTTCCAAAGTTCACTCACCATCATGATAGAAGCAGAAGACAATTACGGTCCAGGTATAGCCTGCCACTCAAGGATACGATTCACTGGCACTGTATCAAGAATTTGATAGACGAATGTCTCCTCTACGTTATTTGCTTCAATAAGAGACAAGGGAGAATCTTCTTAGGCTGACAAATCTCCTTCACCATGAATAACTACTTCTTGCCTGTCATGCTCAAACTTAATCATTTGGTGCAGTGTAGATGCAACCGCCTTGACCTTGTGAATCCACGGCCTTCCCAATAACAGATTGTAAGAGGAGTCTATATTCAATACTTGAAACTCTATGGAGAACTCAACAGGCCCTATGGTCAACATTAGTTCTATTTCGCCAATGGAATTTGATTTTTCACCATCGAAAGCCCTAACACATACATTGTTGGGCCTGATCCTGTCAGCACCAATATTCAACTTTTGCAAAATAGAAATAGGGCAAATATTTGCGCCTGAACCTCCATCAATCATGACATAAGTGACGTAGAAATCTTCACACTTCACTGTAATGTAAAGGCCCCGGTTATGCCTTGTACCTTCAACAGGCAATTCATCGTCAAAAAATTTGATCCGATTGACCTCAACGATTTTTCCAACCATTTTCTCAAGTTGGTTGATTGTAATCTCCCTTGGAATATATGCTTCATTTAATACCTTCAGTAAAACATCACGTTGCTCCTTAGAGTGCAACAGCAAAAATAAAAGGTAAATTTGAGCAGGGATTTTCTTCAACTGGTCTAATATTGAATACTCTGGCAACTTCTTTTTCAAAAATTCTTCGGCTTCCTCTTCGATGATAGGCTTTTTGATGGATGACGGTCCACTCGCCGTTGGCTTGGACTTTCTTAAACTTTCAGGCACGAAGCATCTTCCTGACCTAGTCAAACCCCCTACCTCATCTACATCTTCCACAACTTCTTTCCCGTGATAGGTCATCACAGTCCGCCCATAATTCCAGGGAATCCTTTTCGTATCAACTATTGGAGGTTGGGTCACCGGTTTGAGGACAATAGGTGCTGCCAGTGGTCCTTTCACCGTTAAGATGGGCTGACTCAGAGCTCCCACCATCGTCAACTTAGATTTATCCTGACTTGGATCAACATACCTTCTGGCACCTTGTACTGTTATCAGGGGTTTCTTTGTGCTTTCTTGGGCTTTATCCTTTCTCATTCCTTCTCGGTTCAATGACATTGCTTTCAAAGACTCCGCTACATTTACCAATTTCTCCTCAATGGTCTGTATCTTGATAATAGGCTTACAAGCCCCCAAAGACTCTTTCCCGTCATATATCAATCCTAACAAATTGGCTTCAGCATGGGTTGGCAGCGGATTCTGGTTAATGTTTGGACCCTCCGAGGTCTGGACCAGCATCTGATTTGTGTCAATTAAATCTTGGATAGCTCTCTTTAAATGCCAGCATTTCTCGATATCATGGCCTGGCATATCAGAACAGTACCCACACCTTAAAGAATAATCGAAATTCCACGGCGGTGGATTTTAAATCCTCCCCTGAATTGGGCTTAAAACCTTCAACTTTCTCAACCTATCAAACAAGCTAGCATATGACTCCCCAAGAGGTGTGAATTGATTTTGGACCACCTTCTCCTTCTTATACTCGATCCTAGGCTGAAAATTGGGTCTGGAGGGGTTTTGGTAATTTGGTGGAGCAAATGGGCGATTTTGTGGAGCTTGCACGCGCCATTGCGGGTTAGAAGGGGTTTGGGCATATGGCTGCGCGCTATATACTGGGTACGGAGGTGGTGAAATAGAATATAAAGGGTTTTGTGGAGGGTAGTAATGGTGGGGAGGAATATATGGAGCTTAGGTGTAGACTTGGGCTTGGGATTGGGGATAGGGACGAGGTGGTCTTTTGGGATAGGAATGGGTTCTAGCTACGACAGTCGCAATATCCTCTTTCTTCTTTTTACCTCCAAATGCACCAGATCCACCTTAAATCGCTTGTGTGGTAGCTTTTAATGCAGCAAAACTCACTATTCGACCGGTCTTAATTCCGTCCTCTATCATCTCCCCCATTTTGAGGACTTTCATAAAAGACTATCCCATGACCGAAAGTAAATATTGAAAATAGGTCTCATCCTGCGCCTGAATGAAAACTTCTACCAACTTACTTTCTTTCATTGGAGGCTTTACCCTGGCGGCCTATTCACACCACCTTATCGCGTATTCCCTAAAACCTTCAATGCTCTTCTTCTTCATGTTGACCAAGGATTTTTTGTTCGGAATCAGGTCGATGTTGTACTGAAAATGTTGAACAAATTCAGAAGCCAAATCATCCCAGCTATTCCATTTATCGATGTCTCGATCGATAAACCATTCTGAGGCCAGATCCGAAAGACTCTCGCCAAAGAAGGCCATGAGCAATTCTTCCTTTCCTCCTGTAGCCCTCAACTGGTTGCAATAACGTCTTAAGTGTGCCACGGGATCGTCGTGTCCTGCATACTTCTCGAACTTAGACATCTTAAAACCGGGGGGAAGATTAATGTCTGGGAACATGCAAAGATCTTTATAATAAACACTCCTATAATCTCCGATCCCTTGCAGCTTTCTCATAGCCTGCTCTAAACTCTTTAGTTTACGGGCTATGATATCCTGTTCCTCTGCTGCGACAGGTTTCTCTGTATCAAATGGAAATGCAGGCGGCTAAGTGTACCCATACGGTTCATTCATTTGTAAGGTACGCTCCGGGGTATAATACTGACCATCTGAAACCTTCAGTACTAGCTCACTGGCAGACCTGGGAAGCCTCATTGTGGGACACCCAACATATAAGGGAGTTTCATGTGGTGGCGGAGCCATGAATACCGGTGTGATTGGTTGCGCTGGCTGAGCAGCGGGTCTTGATTGGGGAGCGGCCAATGGCACACCAGAACTACCAAGATAATAATATCGCGGAGTGAATCC